>NC_066549.1:6406919-6516919 GCF_024679095.1 Eriocheir sinensis | reverse complement strand
GAGAGAGAGAGAGAGAGAGAGAGAGAGAGAGAGAGAGAGAGAGAGAGAGAGAGACGAGCCAACTAACTGTGGAATATGAAGTGAATAGTAAAATTTCACTATACCATCTCAGAATGGCACATACATAGTTTAGTTAAAGAAGCGTAACCCTCGCCCAAAAATGTGCGTGTGTGTGTATGTGTTGTGGGAGTCGAAGCTCCGATGCAGTGTGTTACTGAGACAGTTTTCTATATTACAGTTCCCTTGGTTCGCTCTTTGCTGGAGAGGGGGCCACCACTGCCCCCTTACTCCATCCCTCCTCCCTTGGGCCCCTCCATTCATTCCTCCCTCCGTCAGTGGCTCCCTTCCTGCCTCACCTTCCGCACGTGGTCCACCTGCAGGGCCATCGCCAGGAGTTGGTCGGCCTCGGAGGGCGCCTTGTGGTCCGGCCAAGCGGTGTACCAAAAGTGCAGTGTGTCGTGGCGCTCGTCCCCTCGCTGATCCCGCCACGGCAGCGTTACAGCGTCACATCGGCACCACAGCGACGATACACAATCACCAGAGCGCCACCGCACCATCCCCGCCACAGCCATGTCACATCACAGCCGCAGTACCGTCGCATCAACGCCAACCCGAAGAGAAAGGTAAGCGATTGTTAGTATGTTGCTGATAGATATGTCGAGTATTTATCAATATGATATGGCCCAGCTACCAAGGAGGAGGTGGAGAGGGAGGAGGAGGAGGAGGAGGAGGTGGAGAGGGAGGAGGAGGAGAGGAAAATACCCGAGGTACTACATGGTGATAGAAGGGATAGATATGTACCATACACAGCCCAGCCAACTGGCGTGATAAGGAGGTAATTGTGGAGAGTCACTCCGCGCCTCCAAAATACGATACTACGCCTCCATATTATAGTTAAGGGACGAAATACATGTCCCTCAACCATAATATGAAGGCGCAAGTACTTAAAAGTAAAGAAAAAGGCCTCATCCCCTTCCCCTAACGATCTTGGGGGACCCGTGGGAAATCGTTTTTTTTTTGGTATTGAATCATCACTCCAGAATCTTTTCGATTCTTATTAAGCAGAACCGATCTAGTCACGTCGTCACACGAACGGCTGGACAAGTTTGATTTTAGTCAACGAGTCATTTGTATACCATGTGCGGCAATGCCATCAATGTGTACGACGATAATAACTATTTCAGGAGCTGTTAATGGTTGTAATGACTGGGATCGAGGTATGATGGCGGTTCAGTGGAGGGAGGCTGATGCTGAATGAAGTAGGGTGTTAATAGTTTATCAGGCCTGGAAATATAAGCATGCACCAAACTTGGTTTTCTGGTGCTGAATTATTCACACTTGGCAACTCTTAAGGAGAAAATATACATTGATACAGCTCAAAATTGGGATGGAAGGTTGTTTGTTTCCTTAAACCATTTGGTGTGAACGGCAGAATGACTGTTGGCTGCATTAACTCGATTCGTTTTATGTGAACTCGGCATATCAAGAGCATCACGCAGCGCATTGCCAACATACAGTAAACTTTTTTATTTGCATTAAAGATACTTCAAGATCCACAACGATTGTTAACAGAGTTTAGAATGCTCGGTGAGTGGTTTAATGAATCCTACAGTTAAGTGTTTCGGACCTGTAGTTAGAGATTTGTGGAGGATAGCGTCAACCAAAACCTAATGAATAGCAACTGGTTGAATGTACTGGACCCATGTTGTTTTAACCAGTGTACCTGTGGGACTCCGGCAGGCAACCTGACTTCAGAAGGTTGTGTTGAAGCTACGTACTTTCTTACAGTACTGATTTCCGACGTAAGACGTGGGATTGGAATTTTTTGTTCTACATAATTAATCTCCTGTGACATGAACCCAAAGAAAAATAAAGGTAAGCAGGCACCCCGCTGCACCTCACCTGAAGGGAGAGCTGCCTGATGGTGTAGCCGCTCTTGACGATCACCTGCCGCACGGTGACAGTGATGTCACCGTAGGTGGCGGTGTGGGCGGGCACGTAGGGCTCACACTTGACCCGCTGCTTCTCCTTCAGGCGGGTGATCATGACGATGGCCGGCGCGCGCTCCTGCAGCACCAGCCGCCACATGTCCACCACCGTGTGCGCCAGCGGGCCTTGCGTCACTATGTAGGCTCGCTCCTGCCCGTCATAACCCTGGAATAGTACTCACATCAATGTAAATGCATATATTTCACACACATTACAGGCGTTAATGACATCAAGGAGGCTGACATAACATTTTTCAGCATTGTCTGATGGAACTCGTGAGCCTACCAACACAGAAAATATATCTGTAGTTGTAAGATATGTAAAGGGTGGTAGAGTCTAATTGAAATGCCAACAACAGAGGATTTTGGTGCAGAAAGCCTGGCTTCATTAATACTTACAACACTAAATGAATGTGGAGTAAATCTGTGATGTCAGGTCAGCATGGAGGTGTTCAAAAAAAGCCACAAGAAAAACTTCAAAAGGAAATAACCTGCCCGCCTCAGTATCTCCATTGCCCCCCTATGGTTAGACTTCTGCGGACGTGTGTGCGTACATGCTCAACCCCAGATTCATCTCCTGGTGCTCCAGGAGGTTGTGTGCGACTTGTGTAAGTTTTATTTTGTCCATACAGCACATAAGGCTAACATCAAAACTTAAATCGATAGCATACGATAATATCTTTATCTGGGTTTGGGACTTTCGACGATGTGTGTCCTGATCACTGGGACTAGAACTGTGACTCTCGGGTAACCACGGAGTAGGCCTACTTCGCTTAGTTTTTTTTATTAAGTACTCATTGATCAATCAATCCGCAATATGGAATGACCTGGCTGGGTGGGGTGTGTACAAAACGTCATGGACTTGATTCAAACGAGACTGATTTTTTACAGTTTTTACCCAGTGATATACAGACGCAACATACTTGTTTTACGAGGGTTTAGCATTCGCAGTTTCGTATATTCGCGGATATAGGTCTTTCTGCATAGGCTGTAGGCAATTATCGGGTAAGTAGCGGGGAAAGGGGCGAGGAGAGCACTCTAGGGTGTATATTCGCAAGAGTCTCAGGAATATAACACTTGCGAAAATCGAAGTATGTCAGTTATGTGTGGAGCAGAATGTTGTGCACGAGTATGCTCCGAAAACTACACACACACACACACACACACACACACACACACACACACACACACACACACACACACACACACACACACACACGCACACTCACCCGCACATAGTTGGCGTTGATGTACTGGTCCGCGGGGTCGTGGGAGCGCAGCATGACGCGCGTGGCCTCGTTGGGCAGCACCGTGCGGTACCTGTTCTTGGAGGCGCTGCCCGGCACGTCACACCTGCACCAGAAGGGAAAATGGTTCAGAATAAATCAAAGTCTTACTGATAAGCTTTTTAAGACCAATGCTCCGGCCCTTCATAATAATTTAAATGATAATGAGTGATAATAAATAATAATAATAATAATAATAATAATAATAATAATAATAATAATAATAATAATAATAATAACTAGACATTGACACTAACGAGTGCAAATCGCCCGCTGCCAACACCCTCTGTTCGGAGTGCTCAAAATGTGAAAATAAGCAATTAAGTCTTGGGTGAAGTCCTGCCCTGGTTCACCTCTCAAAACCCGTGCCAGTGAACATAAGAACGTAGGAGTCTGCAAGAGGCCGGTTGGCCTATACGAGGCGAAGGATTACTTTATTTTTGACCTCGGTGACCTTGAAAATCGAACCTGTCCTGTGTGGGGCCATTAGTTGTCCACCTATGCAGTTTCACCATCCTAGCTGTAATGGTTCAAAAGTTATCGCTTTACAGAAAAAAAAAATACACAGCTGAAAACAATACCTTCCGCAAAATTCTTTTGCGGACGGTAATAATAGTAATAATAATAATGATCATAATAATACGAAGGAAAGAATGATGATAAGTCTTACGAAAAGGGAAATTGAACTATACTGCTTCTAATGATAAAAAATGAAAACAGCAACAATAACAACAATAACTACAACAACAACAATAACAACAACAATAACAATAACAACAACAATAAGGAATATCTTCAAACTAGCAAAAAAAAAGTTATAGCGAATAATAACAAGCAATTATACGCAATAACAATAGAGCGAAAAGAATAAGCCTTGTACCACGAATTACAACAAACTAATTCACACCATAACGCACTCACTTGTCCGGGTGGTTGAGCGGCACCTCCCAGAACTCCGCGTGCAGCGCCCGGCCCTCCTTCAGGCACTGCCGCAGCTGCCGCCGACTCATCCTGTTGCCCGCCGTCATCAGGAACTCCTCCGGCGTGCTGCAGGACCCGCCGCTGTCACTCATGTTATCCTAACCTTTCATATCACTACCTATTCGCTGTTTGGGGTATGCTGCATCCCCAGTCAATATGAAGCACCCTCGAAAACGTCGAGTTGAAAGTGAGTCCCATACTCTCAAAACCTCCGGCGCCTACCCACCCGCGCGTTCAATAAGGTTTTAGTGGAGGTTGTAAGCTTTTCCATCGGTAGTTTTATCACATTGGTAGTTTTATCACAGTTTTATTCTATAATTGAGTTGTATGAGTTTAGTTTTAGTTTGACAAGGCTTCTCTCTGCACCATGAAAAAGAATCACACTCGTGAGAGCCCGACTATTCTCCTTTGTGGTCTTTGGAAATATTTGTTATGAAAGCCGACAGTGTCCGAGACTGAGAACACGGCTTGAATTTAGTAATTTATTGTCTCTTCTATTTCTCTAGATTGGAGCAAGGATGGAGATAGCGGTGGAATGTTGTGCATCTTTTTTTTTTTTTTTAATTGCTCCCTCCCTATAGGGGGGAGCACGGGCCTTGATTAATGGCGGCTCGTAGCAAGGTGCCGACAGACCGACTCTATCGGCCGACCGCAGCCTAGCTGACCAAGTCGGTCTGTTAACGAGGACTGGCATGTTTCTCTGTGCACGTGCTCTTTCAGTTCTGTTACTGCATTTGTGTTCATGAGGTCTTCCTTTTTTTTTTTGTTATTCAGTCCACTTTTATAATCTTACAGGCACATGGACACACACATCTTCAATCCCTTTATAATATTTTTTCTCACCCACTCACGCACTCACTCTCACCCACTCACTCATTCACTCAAACACACACACACACACACACACACACACACACACACACACACACACACACAGGGGCACCTACCAGTGTCGGGGGGGCGAGGCCACGTCGAGGGGAGGTCCCGGGGTGGCCAGCTCCAGGGTGAGGCTGGTGTTGGAGCCCCGCCTCTCCAGCAGACCTTTCGCCTGTAACACACAACACCGTCACCACCACCACCATCATCATCATCACCACCACCATCATCACCACCACCACCATCATCGTCATCATCATCACCATCACGTGATCATCATCATCATCACCATCATCATCATCATCACCACCTCACCACCACCATCACAAGTGCCATCTCCGCCATTACCATCATCCATTTTAAGAGCATCAGAATGGATAAATATCTGATCTGTGTAAATACCTGTCTCTGTCTATGTTAATGTATGTTCATATGAATGCCTTATGCAAATATGTATGTATGTATGTATTTGTGTGTACGTGTATATTTTTGTGTCCGTAGCAGTCTCACCTTTATCCTGATGGGCTCTGGGTGGAGGTGGTCGAGGGGGCTGAGGTGGTGCGAGGAGGAGGGGGAGGGGGCGGTGGTGTTGGACGGGGCGGGGGTAGGGGGCTGGACGGTGGGGGAGCCGACCCGCCACTCCTCCTCCCCCTTCACCCTCTCCCTCCACTGGACGCGGAGGGCCACCATCACCTGGAGGAGGGGGAGGTGGGGTTAAGATGGAGACCGAGGCCAGATGCGAGTGCTTGGCGGAAGATTTGACAAAAAGTTTTACGCCATTGATATTTCTCTTTGTGCGTTAAATTATCATCTGTAAGTGTTAAGACTTAAGTGTCCCAAAGTAAGATTGCCATGATGTCCTCTGTAAGCACTCGCGGCTTCCAAACAACAGACTTGTGTCTGCGCGAGGCCTTACCACCACGAGGATGATGAGCAGCATGACGGAGCCCAGCACGGCCGTGGCGGTGACGGGCGCAGGCGCTGGCTGACCCTCCCTGGAGTCCGCCTGCCCTTCCCACCCGCGACCCCTGCTGCTGCGGCTGTGACTCTTCTCATTTCCAGGGGCTTCTGGCACCACCTCTCCCGGGGCAGCCCCAGAGGGCTCGTCTTCCGTTATCAGGTGCAGGAAGGACTCCAGCCCGCTGGGTTGCCTGGCGCGGGGTTGCGTTGGGGCGGGAGTGGTGGTGGGCGCCGCCCGCACGTCAGAAAAGTCCTGACCAAAGAGTCCAGAATGCTGCAACGACTTTTGGACGCGCGCCCCGCCCGCCAGGGACTCGTTGTGCAGCAGGCGACGCGTTGGTGCCCCGCGGCGTGCCTCGCCGCCACCCCGCCCCTGCTGGGTTTCAGGACCAAGGGGGCGGGGCATGTACGGGTCACCATGAGCGCCCACCACGGGCAAGGGCACGCCTGTCCACCAGAGGCGCCCCCCATAACGGCGAGGCAGCGAGGCTGCGTCTCCCGCTGGCGGCCGCCGCGGACTCACCCGGCCGTACTTGCTGGCCTGGTCGCCGTGCGTGCTGCTCTCCGTGTAGGAGTACTCGTACAGGTTCACGTCGTGCTGGTACGGCTGCTCCAGCTCGTAGTCAAGCCGCTGTTGGGCCGCCTTGGCCTCCAGGGTGCGGTGAGCGTATCCACCATACTGCGGGTACTGATGGCGCGGCGGGCCGTACCGCTCCTCGGGGCGCGCCGGGCTGAAGTGCCGCTGGCGTGGGAACTCCTCCGCAGCTGGCTGTGCGCCCGCCCAGCTGGCCGTGGGGGCGTGCACGGGATTGCTGCCTGTGGGGGAAAGGGAGGGTGTTAGTATACACTACTGATACGACCATGTTATAATTTCCTTTATTCCCGACATGCATCAGCCTTTTCTGCCGCCTGCTCCCCCTCCCCTCCCTCCCAGCCTCCCCGCCTTACCTGCCTCAGCCGCCAGTCCCAGACAGAGGATGGCCGCCGGCAGCCATCCTCCCGAGGGTGGGCGGGGCATCCTGGGCGACTCGAGGGTCCTGCAGGGCCGTCACGCCGCCGCCACCGTCGCCGCCACTGCCACCACGCCCGCCTTGCCCATGCCGCGGGCTGTGTCTGTCTGTGTGTGGTGTTGGTGGTGGTATTCTCTGCGATGCCCTTGTGTTCTCAGTCCTTTATCTACAGAAGACTCTTGTTTTCCTTCGTCGCCTCCTTAGTGATCAGTTCGCCTCAACAAGTCAGTCGTTGCCTCACGCACACTTCACCGCGCCATGGTGTTGAGTCAGTTCTTTGCGATGAGTCACCACCTCCACTACTATGAGGGTTGCATCTTTGCCGGAAGTCACCTCACACATCACCACTTTTGATTTTTTCTCTAATTGGTAGCTATTCAATTTGTATGATTTAACCTCGCCATTGTCTTTCTCCGTTTGAGAATATAAATATATACGGATCGTTCATATGTTTTCAGTTAGTTTTCGTTTTTACTATTGCATCATCATTATTTTTCATCATTCTTTATCATTTCTACAGTATCGATCACAGCATCATCAGTATCACAACTATTCTTCGTTTCTGTGGTAAACTAACATCAGACCTCGACTTTCTCCCTCAAGGACCGTCGACTTCACGTGACATCCCTGCCGCGCGCCTCTCCTTCCGCCGTGACTGCCGGGCCATGCGAGCGGCGACTCATGGGATGGGGGTTGGATGACTTCCTCACCTCACATAGAACCACTAGCCACGAACACCCATAAACCAGGTGTGTCTGATGATGTCTTTACGTTACACTTCCTCTTTGCGATACTTTTTTTTCTACTTTGTCCTTTTCTTTAACTCTGCTCATTCCATCCTTAGTCTCACTTCCATCTTTTTTTCCTTTATTTTTTATTTTTTCAGTTTATCTGTAGCGTCACGGGAACCAGCAAATCGTTATCATTCCTTGGGAGGGTGCAGAGCTATATAGATTCTCTCTCTCTCTCTCTCTCTCTCTCTCTCTCTCTCTCTCTCTCTCTCTCTCTCTCTCTCTCTCTCTCTCTCTCTCTCTCTCTCTCTCTCTCTCTCTCTCTCTCTCTCTCTCTCTCTCTCTCTCTCTCTCTCTCCCCCGTCTACGAAAAGTCTAACCACGCTGATTTATTATTTGGTCAACTTCCCTTGTGTCTAAACTATTGACAGAACTTCACTATAAAGGCTTTTAATTGTACTAGTGACAACCACTAACAACAATATCACCTGTCTAGCCATTTCCCCTCCGATTTCATCCTCCTTACCGTTGAGCCTATTGTAATATTAACACATTCCCGATCCTTCAATGCTTTAGTTTTACCTTCACTGTTGGACTTTTTTCCTTCTATTTTCCTTTCCTCCACTACTTGCTTTCGCCGTTCAAGTATAATTGTAACACTGCCTTGGGTGTTTTCCTTTAAATCTCTCTCTCAAGGCTTGTCACTGGTAACACTGCACTATACGGTCCTCCTGTCTCTCTCTCCTCGTCATCGTCATCAGTTGCTTCGTCGTTCTCGTATTCCTTCTCGTTCTTTACCTTTTTTTAAGTTTATTTCTTGTGGTGTTCTGTAAGCTATAATGTTTTTTCTTTCTTCAATCTTTGTTCTTCGTTATCTTCTGTCCCTTCCCCTTCAGCCCCTTCGTCAGGAGCGGCAGGTCACTCCCTCACTCCCTCACTCTCTCGCGCTGCTTCCCTCACCTCCTCTTCCTCCCGGCCTACCTGAGTGACTGACCGACGCGCTGAAAAAGAAACCTTGATTGAGGATAGATGATGAGAACGCCCCACCCCCCCCTCGTTACCCCCCCCTTCCTCCCGTCATTCCTCTCTCCCTTCCTCCCTGATTTCCTCTTTTCCTCCCTTTCTTTCCTTCCTTTCTTTGCTCCTGTTCTTTTTTTTTGCTTTCGGTTGTTGTTTCTCTCTCTCTCTCTCTCTCTCTCTCTCTCTCTCTCTCTCTCTCTCTCTCCTTTCTACCCTCCCCTTCTCTCCCTTTTTTTGTTTTACCTTCTTTCTTCCCTCCCTCCCCCTCTCTCTCTCTCCCTTCGCCCTCTCTCCTTTCTACCCTCCCCTTCTCTCCCTCTCCTATCTACCCTCCATTTCTCATTTATCTTCAGTCTTTTCCCTAATTTCCTTTTTCCTTGCCATTTCACTTTTTTTTTCTATTGCCTCCTTTTGTCATCCTTTTCCCAACCCTCAATGCCAGCTTGTCAACCCTCTCGATCAACCTTTCCACCAACCTCTAATTCAGGCTTTCCATTGCCCTCTGTCAACCTCTCTACCATAGTTTTTGTCAACCTTTATTTACTACGTTTGGCTTCCTTTCCTTTCCTTGCTTTTTTTCTTTCCTGCCTTCCTTACTTTCCTTTTTCCTTCATTCCTTGTTTAGTTTCCCTTCCTTTCATCCTGGTTGTTGTTGCTATCTTCTCTTTCTCTCTTTCCTTCCTTCCCTTCTTTCTTCTCTCCTTCCTTTCTCCCCTCTTTCCTTTCTTCCTTCCTTCCCTTCTTCCCTCCTTCCTTGCTTCCCTCCTTCCTTTCCTTCTTCCTTCCTTCCCTTCTTTCTTCTCACCTTCCTTTCTTCCCTTCTTCCCTCCTTCCTTCCTTCCTTTCTTCCCTCCTTCCTTTCCTTCTTCCCTCCTTCCTTCCCTCCTTCCCTCCTTCCTTCCCTCCTTCCTTCCCTTCTTCCCTCCTTCCTTCCTTCCTTGCTTCTTACATGTTCCCCTTCCTTTTCCTTTCATCTCCTCGCTTTTCATTCTGCTTCCCTTCCTCTCTTTGCATCTCTTTCCGTTCTCCCTCTTTCCTCCCTCCCTCTTCTTCTCCTTCTCTTTCCGTTCTTCCTCCTTCTCTTTTCGTTCTTTCTCCTTCTGCCTCTCTTCCTTTTCCTTCCTTCCCCTTCCTCTCTTCCTCCTTCCATCTTCACATTATTCCTCCTGCCTCCTTTTTTTCCTTCATTTTTCGTTCCGTTATTCCTTCCCTCTCTTCCTTTTCTCTTTCTTCCTTTTCTCTTTCTTCCTTCCCTCTTTCTTCCTTTCCTCCTTCTTCCTTCTTTCTCTTTCCTTTCTTCTTCATACCTTTATCCCTCATTGCCTCCTTCCTCTCCGGCCCCTCGTCTGCCTTCGTGACCTCGGACCCCAGACAGCGGGCGGCCTTGACCTTCTGACCTGGCCTACTAACTTCCCACGCACGCTGACCTTAATAATGCTTGGAATGGCACGCCCTTTCCCTCCCTTCCCTTCCCCTCCCCTCCCCTCTCCTTGCCTCTCTTCCTTCCCTTCCCTTGTCCCAGTCCTACCACGCCCTACCCTCCCCTGTCCCTTGCCCTCCCCTTCTCCTACCCTTCCCTTCCCCTCTCCTCCCCTGCCTCCCTTCCTTCCCTTCCCCTGTCCCATTCCTACCACGCCCTACCCTCCCTTCCCTTGCCCTCCCCTTCTCTTCTAGTCCCTTCCCTCCCTTCCCCTCTCCTCCCCTGCCTCCTTACCTTCCCTTCCCCTGTCCCAGACCTACCACGCCCTCCCTTCCCTTGCCCTCTCTTCTCCTCCACTCCCTTCTTCTCTCCTCCCACTCCCTTCCCCTCTCCTACCATTCCCTTCCCTTCCCCTCTCTTCCCTTCAGTCCACTCTCTCCCCGTTGCCTTCCCTTGTCCCCTCCCCTCCCTTCCCCACCTCCTCCTCCTCCTCCTCCTCCTTCTGCTCCTCCTCTGACTTGTCCTCCTTTTTCTCTCCCCTCTTTCGTCCTTCCTTCCTTCGATCTTTACGTATCTTATTTTTTTTCTCCTCATATCTCTGTCCGTTCATTTCCTTCCCTTCCCTCCTTTCCTCCGCTTATTTTCTCTCTTCCATTTTCTTCTTCCACTTTTATCTTATACATTTTTCCCTCTTCCCTCTTTCGTTGTCTTTGTTTTCTTTCTTCGTTTTTCCTCTTTTTTTCCTTTCTTTTCTCTTCACTCTTCTTTCCTTCTCCCCATTCCTTCCCTACTTTCCTTTCTCCTTCCCTGCATTTCTCTATCCTCCTCTATTATAATTATTCTCCTTTCACTCCCCGTTCTCTCTAGTCCGCTTTTCCTTCTCTGTTTTCTGTATTTCACTTCCCGTCTTTTTCCTTCACCCGTCTCTCTAATTTACCTCACCCTCCTCTCTTCCATACTTTTTTTTCTTCCTTTTCCTTCCTTTCTTTCCTATTCCATTCATTGTCTCTATCTCGTCCTTTTCCTTACCTCCCTGTTTTCTCCTCCTCCTCCTCCTCCTCCTCCTCCTCCCTTCGCCTTTGCTGTCCTTCATCTTCCACCTTTAATTAGATAGTTAGTTTAGCTTGTCACAAACAGCCCCGTAAGGTCTGCTGTTGTTTGTTCTTCCTTTGTGTTTCTTTGTGTTCCTCCTCCTCCCTTGCCCTCATTCCTATAATTCTCTTCATCATCTGCTCCCCTTTACACCTCCTCCTCCTCCTCCTCCTCCTGCCCCCCCCCCCCCTCTTCATCAAGGTAATGACGATAATGGTGACACAAGGTCAGGTGAGCCGGCCAGGTGGGCAGGGCCGAGCTAATTAAGATATGGATCCCTATGATTAATTCCCTAATTCTGTGTGTGTGTGTGTGTGTGTGTGTGTGTGTGTGTGTGTGTGTGTGTGTGTGTGTGTGCGTGTGTGTGTTATTTATACCCTTGTTTTCCTCCTCTCTCTCCTCCTCTTCCTTCCCTTCTATATTTCTTCTACATTGTGTGTGTGTGTGTGTGTGTGTGTGTGTGTGTGTGTGTGTGTGTGTGTGTGTGTGTGTGTGTGTGTCTGTGTGTCTGTGTGTCTGTGTCTCTGTCTCTGTGCGTGTGCGTGTGCGTGTGCGTGTGTGTGTGTGTGTGTGTGTGTGTGTGTGTTTGAAAGTTAAGGGGATATGAAGAGAAGACTGACCACTGACAGGGAAGAAAGGAGGTCGTTGGGGGGGAGGGGGGGAGGCGAGTGTGAGGAAAGTTTTTGGGAAGGAAAGAAGATGAGGGAAAGAAAGGAAGGACAAGGAAATTAAAGTGCTAGGAGAGAGAGAGAGAGAGAGAGAGAGAGAGAGAGAGAGAGAGAGAGAGAGAGAGAGAGAGAGAGAGAGAGAGAGAGAGGGAGAGAGAGAGAGAAGCGTGAAAGGTGGAAGAGAGTAAAGGAGAGGAAGAAAAAGTAAAGGAAAGGAAAGGATAGGAAAATGAAAGGACAGAAAAGGAAATGAAAGGGCTAGAAGAGAGAGAGAGAGAGCGAGAGTGATAAAAGCGTGAAGGGTGGAAGGGAGTAAAGGAGGAAAGTTTACGAGAGGAAAGGAAGAAAAGGAAAGGAAAGGAAAGGAAAGGTGTGGAAATGAAAGGATACGAAAGAAAAGGAAACGGTTGGCAAGGAAAGGAAAGGAAAGGATAGGAAAGGGTAGGAAAGGACAGAAAAGGAAAGGAAAGGAAGGGAAAGTGTTAGAGAAGCAAGAGGGAGATAGAGGAAAAGGAGAGATATTCGAGAAAAGAATGGGGACGTGAGAGAAAATGCGATAGAGAGTGAAGGAAAAGAAAGGAAAAGTTTAAGGGCGTGAGAGTATTAGAAGAGCGAAGGGAAGTAAAGGGGAGGAATAAGAGGCAGGGGAGGAGGTGAGGGAGAGGCTGGGTCGTGATAAGGATTGGCATCACATTTAATACTTCTACATTTGCAACTTTCCCCTTTAGGACATATAGTATAGTTCCCACGCAACGATAAATACGTAACCGCCTAGTTGTACGCTGAACTACATGGCCTTTCTCCGTGGTCCTCCTCCCTCGTCTATCGTATAAAATCGTGCAAGAGGCCAAGTGCTTGTTCATGGGAGTCTGGGAATACCTGTGGGCCATATTTTAAAACATTTCGTATAGCCAAAGAACGCTAATTTGACGAGGCTTTTGTAAGAGTGTTCCGTGGTTCTCCTCCCTCGTCTATCGTATAAAATCGTGCAAGAGGCCAAGTGCTTGTTCATGGGAGTCTGGGAATACCTGTGGGCCATATTTTAAAACATTTCGTATAGCCAAAGAACGCTAATTTGACGAGGCTTTTGTAAGAGAGTGGGCATTTCCATGGGTAGTTTGATGACCTTTTTTTTCACAACAAAGGAGACAGCTCAAGGGCACAAAAAAAAGGAAACTATAATAAAAAAAAAGCCCGCCACTCGCTGCAACCAAAAAAAATAAAAAAAAATAAAGAGGTGGTAGTTTGACACATCTGCACCATGAACGTAAAAAAAAAAAAAAAAACACTCGTAAGAACTCGATTAATCTCCTTTTGGGCTTTGATGTGAGAGGTGGAAGCGTGTGAGCCCTCAATCCCCTTTACTGATAGGTGCACCCCACCCCAGGGCCCAGTTGTCGAAGTTTACTTATTGCCTTGGAGAGCCGCCCACCACCAACGCCCCGCCCCTTCTTGGCAGGACACCACATACGATAGGGATCCCTCCTTTATCCCTAATTTTCCCCCGTGTTTCCCTGGCACGCCTGAACAACTCTTTACTCTTCACCCTACCTAAGTCATTCCCTCCAGCACTATAAGACAACGAATGGGCGGGTTCCTTCCCTTGCCATATACATCCACTCCTCAACTCTGTCGGCCACGTCCCTTGTACTCACCCGAGGGAAACACAACCTTGGAGGAAGAGGAGATGGAAGAAGAGGAAAAGCAGAAGCAGGAGGAGGAGGAGGAGGAAGAGGAAGAGAAGGAGGATGAGGAGGAAGAGGAATTGAACGGGATAAATGAATGAATACGGGGAAGGAGTCGGGATCGGGAAGTTAGAAAGAAAAGTGAAGAAGAGATTTAAAGAGAGGTTGAGGCGAAGAAGGAAGAAGAGGAGGAGGAAGGCAACATGAAAAAGCTGTGTACGGGAGAAAGGAATAAATAAGGGGAGGGTCAGGAAGGAGAGTGAAGATGAAACAGACATGAAAAGGGAAGGAGGAGGCGAATGAGGAGGAAGAGACTAAATGATAACACGTAGCAAGAAAGAAAGGAAGGAAGGAAAAGACGGAGAAGCTGGAGAGGAAGAGGGAGGGATAATCGTTGGAAAGGTGCTAACAAGAACATGGAGCCAACTGACTGACTGACTGACTGACTGACTGACTGACTGAATGGCTGACTGACTGATTGGCTGATCGGCTGGCTGACTGACTGACTAGTTGGGTGACTGGCTGACTGACTGGCTGACTGACTGGCTGACTGACTGGCTGACTGACTGACTGGCTGACTGACTGACTGACTGACTGAATGGCTGACTGACTGATTGGCTGGCTGACTGACTGACTAGTTGGGTGACTGGTTGGTTGAAAGGCGGATAATATAAATGATTAACTGACTGGTCGACTGACTGACTGGCTGACTGATTAATTAGCAGACTGATTGATTGGCTGATTGACCGACTGACTGGCTGGCAGACTAACGAATGATATAGGTGACTGACTGACTGATTTACTGGCTAACTGACTGACTGGCAAATTGACTGATTGACTGACTGACTGTCTTTCAAATAATAAGCAAAATTGCAAATCAGACATTATTATTCTTAAAATAATAATAATAATAATAATAATAATAATAATAATAATAATAATAATAATAATAATAATAATAAGAAGAAGAAGAAGAAGAAGAACTATTATTATTATTATTATTATTATTATTATTATTATTAATATTATTGTTGTTGTTGTTGTTACTACTACTACTACTACTACTACTACTACTACTACTACTACTGTTATTGGTCTTCTTCATTACCCTCCATAATCTCATTGATTAAGTCATCCTCATTTGTTTAAAACCCTAATTAGGAGACTAACGATAGTATAACTCATCAGTTTACTACTACTACTACTACTACTACTACTACTACTACTACTACTACTACTACTACTACTACTATTACTACTACTACTACTACTACTACTACTACTACTACTACTACTACTACTACTACTACTACTACTACTACTACTACTACTACTACTACTACTACTACTACTACTACCACTACCACTACCACTACCACTACTACTACTACTATTGCCGTCCTATACAGCTACTTTAATTCCCTTCTAGTTTAATTAGTCTCCTCTACGTAATAACCTTCATGGCATAAAAGCTAAGGCCATAACAAGAAGGAAATCATCTTACAGTTCTTACTTGATATCCTCATTATACACACACACACACACACACAGAGCCGCATACTCGCCTACACTCAGTTCAGCAACCGGTCAGCTAACCAGCCACTCACAGCACGCAGTAAGTCAAGACTACCACATGTGACTTGCCCCGGCCCTTCAGAACACCATGCCTGCTTACCCCGGCCAGTCCAGACGACGGCCGTGCTTGCAGGCTCTTGCGCGGTGCCTTGGAGTGGAGGCTCCGTGTCGGTTTGTTTACATCGAGAAGGCGTCCAGCGGCGTCTTCGTTTTCACCGGTTTATGAGCCTTTTCTCTGCCCTTATTTGTTTCCGTCACGTTTGGACATTCACTATAAGCCCACTTTTTCATATATCATCCCTTCATGCCCCTCCTCAAGCCTTC
Organism: Eriocheir sinensis; assembly: GCF_024679095.1. Taxonomy (NCBI): domain Eukaryota; kingdom Metazoa; phylum Arthropoda; class Malacostraca; order Decapoda; family Varunidae; genus Eriocheir; species Eriocheir sinensis. The sequence continues at coordinate 6,501,303 of NC_066549.1, read as the reverse complement.
AGAGTACTGGTTTCCGCACACCATCTCCACACACAACACAAACCTCTATCTCACCTTTTCACTCAGTTATCAGCCTTTTCCTTGCCTTATTCGTTTCTGTCACGTTTGTACACTCATTAGTAACACACCTACTCACAAACCTTCACTCCACTCTCTCCCACAAGCCTTCAATATCCCGGTTTCCACACATCCATCTCCACACACAACACCTCTTGGCCGGGCTGCTCCGTGAGGATGCTGCCTCTGACGCAAGGGGTTTTATGGCCGTCAGATGCGTGCCGCCCTACGCTTTGGCGGCTACGCTGTTTAAAGGCTCCTGCTGGTGCGTAGGTGCGTCGGCCAGGTGTGTGTAAGGGTAGGGAGACACCTGCGAGAGAGAGTGTGAGGTGTGGTGTGTCCCGGAGGCCAAACCGCGGTACACCTCTCCACCTCCCTCCTCCTCAGTAAGCTGTGATCAATACTGCAGTCAGCTCTCACGGGCCTGCCTCTCTCTCTCTCTCCTACTCTCTCTCCCTCCCTCCCTCCTTCCTTCTTGCCCTTCCTCCTCCTCCTCCTCCTCCTCCTGTTCCTCCTTCCTACCAATACCTTCAGCACCCCTTCCTACCATCCCTCCCTCACATCTCTTCCTTCTCTTGCTCTTTATCCCACTCTCTCTCTCCCACTTTTTTCCCCTCTTTCTACTCTACTACTGTCTCCACCTCCTCTTATTGCTTCTTCTTTTTTTTTTTTCCATGCTTCTGCTCCCCCTCTTCCTTCTTCTCTCATCCTCCTCCCCTTCCCTAACTCCCTCACACTTCTCCCCTCTTTCTACTCTTCCACTTGCTCCTCAAAACATCACCTCCTTCTCCTACTTTTACTTCTCTTTTACATGCTCCTCCTCCTCCTTCTCTCACCCTCCTCATCCCTTCCTCACATCTCTTCTCTCTCTTGCTCTTCATTCCTCCCTCCTCTCTTTTTTTTCTACTCTTTCTACTCTACCACTTTCTCCTCAAACCATCACTTCTATCTACTTCTCTTTTTCATGCTCCTGCTCCCCCTTCTTTTCCTTCCTTCTCTTCTCCTTCTCCCTTCATCTCCCAATACCTCTTACGCGTACCGTTTCCTCCTCTTAATCTCTTTCAGTTTTCGACTAATGTTTGTGCTGCCTCGTGATATATTTTCAATCTTCGCTATTTATCTCTTGGATTTCGGCTTCGATTACTTTCCATTCCGCTCTCAATTTTCGTTCCTCGCGTACTCACAGTTCCTTTTTTTTTTTTTTTTTTAATCGCCTCTGCCTCGTTGTCCTCATAATGGCGACTTTCAAACTTCTATTATTACATCGTCCTTCATCATCCTTATCATGCTGCCCTTTAATACCCTCCACCGTAGATCCTTAGGCTGATGGTTGAGATTAATTTCCACATTTTTGTTGTTTTTTTTTTTTCAGTGACTAGCGGGCCCTTTTTTTCTCATTGAGCTCCTTCCTCTGCTGTAAAAAAAAAAAAAAAAAAAAAAAAATAGTAGTTATTTCAAGCTGCTTTATCTTGCCTGGTCTGATCCCTGACACCCTAGCTGCGAGCGTTTCCAACCTCTCCTGTAATCGCAGTTAATAATCAGCTTGGAGTGGTGTGCAATCAGGCCCGAATATCATCAGGAGTTACGAAGAGAACCGGCCCCGGGGAGGGAGGCTCAAGAAGGTTAAGGGGAAGTACTGCGAGAGGCCGAAGAAGAGTAGTACGTGCAGGGAGGGGGGAGGACAGGAATAGGACTGAGGAAGATGAAAAGAACCGAGAAACTTGAAAGGAAGCTTCGAGGGGCCTGACCTGACGGGGATTGGGGAGGAGGGTAAGGATTGATGCTTGTGTGGCTGGTGGGGGACAATCCTACTCACACTTACTTACGCACTTCCTTACGCCCTTGCTTACTCGAACGCACCGCCCCCCCCCCTCCCCCCCCCATACACACACTAGAGAACGGGTATGGAGTGGAATTCAAAGGTGCTTTAAGCTTAATTACAACTTGGGTGTATTTATTCTACGAGCGGCCACTAGCACCGATTGGCTTCCCTGAACGGACCCTGGTGGCAGACTCCCATCCCGTCAGTGGCGTGGTCAAGTATTATTAAAGTGGCGCCGTTTCCTCTTGAAGAAGCTTTGCTGGTCAGGGATGCTAGGATGCTACTAGTGAGTAGCGGGCTTTTTTTCACATTTGTTTCATTTTTTTATGCCCTTGAACTGACTCCTTTGCTGTTAAAAAAAAAGTGGACAACATGTGGATTATTTTTGGCCACTCGGCGATAACTTGAAATTATCAGCTGGTAGCGGCGGGCCTTGAACGTGGATCTCCGGATCACCACGCCCGCACGCTGACTGCTCGTGTTAGGATAAATCATGTGTGAAACAGAAAATCGGGGCTTGATTCAGAGTGATTTAATTGCTTCTGGACGTTCTATTACGTATCTCTAGATTTCAGATTATAATTGTTGTTGAATATTGTGATTTCTTGTCATTATTTTTCTACAGCGCAGCCTCAACTTTTGTTTGTTTGGTTATTGTTAGTATTCACCTCCATTTTGGGAATGAAAAAAAATCAACGCATAGGCCGAGATAGGAAGAATGGAGGTTGTGGAGGTTGAGAAGGAGGTTGTGGGGGATGGGGAGGAGGTTGTCAGGGTTGAGGAGGAGGTTGTGGGGGTTGAGGAGATTGTGGGGGATGGGGAAGATGTTGTGGGGGTTGGAGAGGAGGGGCAGGTTGTGGAGGTTGGGGAGGAGGGGCAGGTTGTGGGGGTTGGGGAGGAGGGGGAGGTTGTGGGGGTTGGTGAGGAGGTTGTGGGGGTGGAGGAGGAGGTTGTGGGGGTTGGGGAGGAGGGGGAGGTTGTGGGGGTCCATACTTTCTTATACATCCTTTTGTCATGAAAACTTGTGGGGATTTTAAAAACTTTTCTTTTTAATAGTTTATTTTCAGTAAAATGACATTTTTTTCTGTATGTACTTAAAATTATAAAATTATATTATTTACAATTTTTAGATAGAAAAATGTGTACAGTAAACGTCTGTTGATTCAAACTACACTGGTCCAAAAATCCTGAGTCCAAATTTTCTACACCAGAAATTAAATCCAAAAACTCCAAATTTGAATTTCTTATGCCAAGAAAGTTGATTCAAGGATATCACTAAGGAGAAGGTGGTCCACACAGGTATTTTATTTTATGCTTTGTGAGTTTTTTTTTGTATACTGTACTGATGTAGGAAAAATTGTTTAAGAGACGGTTGGGACGGTGAAGAAGTGGTGCTTACTCATGTAACCAAGCCTTGGTTGTGGGCAATGGAACATCACAAGCCTCAAGGAGGATCACTGACTGGGTCATCTGTCAAAGGAACTTGGAAGGGTGAAGGTGGATGTACTATAGTTCATTCAGCTGCCCTGGCACATGCTTCCAGTGGTTGAGTGATTGACAGTTATAGCAATTAGTGTATGAACTTTATAGTATTTCTGAATTTATATAGATTCTGTATTCCATTGCCACCTCAAACAAGAAATGCTAAGAAAACAGGCATGTAACACCAACAACGTGATAAATTAAAAGTAGCCAAGCAAAGGAAAAGCCAGGGAAGGCATCTGTTGGAAAAAAAAATACCCATACTTGTTTTATATCACTCACCCATACTTGTTTTATATCACTCATATCAAGGCATATCTGCAATAATTTGAGCAGTAATTCCATTATCTCATAATTTACCAGTCTGCATGAGTGTGTGTCCACCGTTATGCAGATTAAAGAGATGTGGTTATTCTTTGTGAAGTGCAGGAATGGATTTGCTCAAGGGGTTACATGCATTGACTTTCATGAGAAAAAAATATAAACTGGTTTCAGCATGGACTGTGGCATGAAACTATGGTAAATATACATACTGTGGTAACATCCTTTGGGTTACTGGAAAGAAGTGAAGTGAAGTGAGGTGATGTGAGGTGAGATGAAGATACTGAGATAGAGAATATGATATGAAGCTGCCTCTAATACTGCCACTTTCTCAGCAGCTGAACAAGCCACAACCTTGGAAGACAAAAATTGTCAAGCACAGGACAATGATTGAAGTTGCCACCACGATAATCTGGTCCCATCCAGCTGGTGCATCACTTCAGCTGTTGATGAGGCAACCAATCCCTTGGGCAACATCAGGTAGAGTTTTGCTTGCAGTACTATGATGCCCTCATATATCTGTGGAGAGAAACTTGATCAGGTGATCTGTCATAACCATAATCTAAATCCTATTCATTCTATAATTACCTTGTCCCAACATAACTTATCTTTTTATGTGGGTGTGTTACTTTTTTTTGTTTTTCTGTCATTCTTTTATTAACCACCTACTTTAGTCTTATTGTTATTTGACATTTGCATTCCATGCCTTCCTTTCTCTCTGCTCCAGTGCACTCCCTCTTACCCATAACAGCAACTTTCTCCACAGCCACCAAACCCTCATATACTGATGCTAGTCCATCTTGCTTCCTTTATTTTACATTGATAGAGAATTTCTGCAGTATTGTTTACTGGACCCCATTTTTTCATGATTATGCTCACTGTGTCTTTACACACCTTCTTACAGTCATTCATTTAATTTTGGGGATGCTCTCTACAATCATCTCATTACATAGTGTCTAAGCAATGGGTAGCAGTTCAAAACCGGCCCTTTGCCAGCATCAACTTTGAAATGTAGCCGAAGGCTTTGCCCAGTCCTGTAACTATAATAACTATTTCTTAGACCTCTGCAAGATGTGAGGCAAGTGCATATCACATGCAAGCAAAATAACTAAAATACTAATTTCAAAAACATTTTGGAATGGAATAAATATCCTATAATAATGTGCTTCATTCAGAAGCAATATAGATGAAAGTACTTCTGTCACCTCTTCTCTCATTGCATCGCCCTACCTCAGAAATTCAGCATGTTGATCTTAAAATATATTTGATGCATACTAAAGACTTGCTAAGTAACAGAATTGGGTCAGAGGAGATGTAAAACATTGGCTAATCTAGGCTAATCTGAGGCTAATCTGCATGTGACCTCAGTGCACATCACCTCTTGGCCCTTGAGTTTGTGGTGAGTAAGAACTTATTACCCTGGGACACTGGGCAAGTGTAACATCTGGGTTACCAGTTATCTTCCCCAGGTACCCATTTACTGACCTGCCCAAATGGGATGATGAACAGAGGTATGCTTACGGTGTTACTAGCATGGCATATCAGTAGCATCCATCCTGAGTCCAAGGCTGTTCAAACATCAGGGTGCAAACAGTCTTTTCAAAAGCAAGGGGTTGGTAGGGATGGTATCTTACTGTAATACAGCCAGCGCCAAAAAAATTGTCGCACACTTCTAATATCGGCGCTCTAATGCTACATATTTATTTTGGCTTGTCAACCATGTGGGTTGTTACTATGTTAAAATAAATCCTCATCTGGCAACTCTTCGCTTCAGATTCATCTTGATTGCAGAAAAACAGTTCCTGGGCCTGTCAGTTCAGGACTTCAGTATGGCTGGAACTGAGGTACTATATGGTCAGTTTATTGTGAAAAGATTTCTGCTACAATCATGCCTCTAAACCCAATTATATCACTTGGCATACTCTTTTAGCATGCATCGAAGATGAATTTAAGCTCAACATACTGAACTTTTCTGGCAGGAGAAGAAGGGTGCTGGACACTATTGTATATTTATATAATTTTGAATAAAGCATATTAATTTAGGGCATATAGTTTTCTACTTCATATATCTTTTAGAATTAGTATATCAGGTATTTTAGTGTGATGTGACAGTCTTGCCTGACATCTTGCAAAAGAGTAAGAATATAACTCTAGTTTTGACACCTCACAAAGCCCGGGGCCACATTTCAGCGCCCACAGCTACCAAAAGCTGCTATTATTTTATTATCTTAACTTTAAGAATGAATCATCCTGGCTTAATGCAGTCCTTAAGTCTCCTACTCCTTTATTTATAAAGGTAATTCACTCTCTTCTTTCTTACATTTGCATACTAGACTGTTCTAAATTAACTATTTCATCCCATGCCAACTTCCCATAAGTTTTGTCTCTCCCTTTTCTAATATAATCTACAGGAAAATTACATAACCAAATCGTCTACAAGCAAACAAACATACATCAGACAGGTGGTGGTGGTGGTTGTTTAATGTCTTGGCCAGACTTGAGCACACTGAGGGCCAGCTTCACCTTCTTCCGGAAGAGGTCAGGCTCAGCGATTACACGAACCAGGTCCTTGTAGTCCATCTGCAGCAGCATGCCGGTCAACTTGGCTGCCTCACCGGGGTATTGCTCCACCAGCTTCTCATAGATCACTTCCCCAACTTCCTCTTTCTCCCTGCTTAGAGTCTCAGTAGACACTTCCTGCTGTTCGGCCTGCAAAGTATTGGTGCTCATTATTCAAAATTTCTTAATGATGCAATCTGAACTAAATTTAATTTCCTTCATGTTTGCATATTTAGTGAAAATAAAGCACACACTATGTACTTCTATGACCAAAATGCAAAATAAACAATTTCCTATTTTTTCAAAATTGATGTAGGAGAGCATATGATGCTGGTGAGGTTGAAGCACACCTTGACCTACGAGTTATGTTTAGGTCCCCATTGCTCTGGCACTAGAAACATAAACAGTTCTTTCCTTCCGAGGTTTAACTGAAGGCTGAGGATTCCTGGTTCCTGGTTCCAGAGAAGTGTACCTCACTGCTGGACTTTGTATAGCAAAGGAGATTGATCACATCTTTATCAGTACTTGCTAGAGAATCCTCCAGAATTGTAGGTTTTCTGGTGTGCTGAGTTCTTTATGACTGACCACAGACTTGTTGCAAAACTGGGGAAGTGCATCAGGTCCTGACCTTTCCCAAGTGAATTCATCTGAAGTGGTGTTTTCTTGTTATCTAGTAATATAAATGACAGCATGCCTATTTTATGACCACTAACTAGGTAGGTCATGATTCATGCTTAACAGTGCTTAGATCCCCCACATTAGCTTTGAACATCCATGCCTCTGTGGAGCAGTGGTTAGCATGCCTGGCTACGACTATGTGGGTCCAGGTTTGAATCCCGGCCCGGGCTGTTGGTGTGTAGCTCACCCAGCTGTTCATCCTCCCTTTTGGGTTGGTTGATAAATGGGTACCTGGGGAAACCTGGGAAAGGTAAACCGGAATTCACATTGGCTTGTGTCCCGGGGTAATGGGTTCCCACCGCAGGCTCGACGGGCCAACAGTGCAGAGATGAGCATTGCAGCCATGCGCACCTATAGGGTGCACAACCAACTTTACCTTTACCTAGGTAGGGGAGTAGCACTACCCCACCAACCACACCCACCCCTTTTTCTTTGGGACTGCCAGGGTGGTACAGACAAGACACGAGGTCATTGAGCCAGGCCCAGGGTAGATCTCCAGTGGGCTCTTCGTGTGGGCGCCTGGAACATCTTGAGCCTCTCGGAGGATCAGCAACTACTCAACCTTTCAGCTGAACTCAGGAGGTTGATAGTGGACATAGTAGGGCTCTCCGAAATGAGGAGGCCTGGCAATGGAGGGATCAATAGTGGGGACTATACCAACTACTGGTCAGGCCAGAGCAATGGCACCCAACTCAGAGGAGTAGCTATAGCCACACCTAGCCAGTTGCAGATGTCTGTTGTTGTGGTTACTCTGGCTGATAAGCGTATGATGCCGGTGAGGTTGAAGCACACCTTGGGCTTCTTATCTCTTATTGCAGTGTACGCTCCTACTGAGATGCATAAATCTGAGGAGAAAGGGATTTACTGATCTTGACTGCAACCTTTTTAATGCTTAAACACTGGCCAATGAAGTGAAGCCAAGACATGCCATGCACCATTTTTTGACTTTCATTTGTGTTTATTTTCAGCAACAGGAAGCCCCAAGTCCAGCATCTCCAATCTGCTGAGGGATTGAACTCAGGATTTCTTGGCTTTGAGTGTGACCACCTCTGCACCATGAAAAAGGAACCAGTGCTTGACATACAAGACCTGCCATAACTTACCTGGATGAAATTTAGGTACTCTTCCCGGGACTTCGTCACTGCCTCTGCTAGCAGTTCACGATCTGCCAAGAGCTGTGTCACTGAAGGGATGGGAAGTTCCAGCAACATACCAGTCACCTGCTGGGCATGTAACATTTTAAACACCAGAAAATGTTGTACCTCAATATTATATGTCAGCATGAGTGAGAAAATTGTCTTACAGTCTATTGGCATTCCTGACCAGCAAGTGCTCCCACAATTATTTTCTCACATCCATCATGTGAAATTAATAACTTTTGTGGACTCTATTTCTATCTTATGTTAAATTAATAAGTATAAATTTGAACATCAGCACCGAACTCAGTTTATCAATGTAATGCAACTATGCCCTCAAATTAGTTGTGTAGAACAACAATGCACTTTAAATTGCAATACCTGCTATGTTTTGCCTGTTTGACTTATTTAGATGTGATTTTTTGTTGCATAAACAGGATTTCAGGGAAAAATAAGTTCATCACATGAATGCAAATTTAGATATACTGACCAAGCACATAAATAAGACACTATGTATTTTAAGTCATTGTATCACTTAACCGAAACTAACATCAGTAGGACATACTAAAAAATTACATTCGTACTTTTCAGAAACAGCAAACAATGATGGCAACACTTTACCAAATGAAGATTTTGAAAAATGGAAGCAAATTCAACGATTTGTAAAAAAATGATCAAGATACAATATTGCAAACTTGACTCAATCCTGTAAAAAACCCAAGAGCTGTTCTCCTCAATAATCAATCAATCCTGTAAAAATATGACAAAAATAGAAAGAGCACGAAAGACATAACACACATTAATAAACTATTCTGCCAGGAGCTGTCACTTTTGGTGTCTGCAGGCTCAACAAAGTGTTCGTGTCATTCTACAAAACATGCCTTGTTATCATGGAAGCTCAAGAATGGGAAGGGAGGAGGTTAGCCTTAAGCACTTCAAGGGAATGGTTTCAGGCTAGACCAGAAGTGTTAAACTGATACACTCCACATTAGATGGGGTGATAGATGTCAAAATTTAATATTAGTACATATAAGGCAGGGTAGGAGTAATATGACAGCTTAACCCATCCAGTGCCAGAGGTAATGATGCCTGCCAACAACCCCCTGGTGCCAGGCAATTTTCAATGTATTGACTTAATTACTATAATGCTATAAAAACAATAAATATGCATTTTGGGTACTTATGTTGACGTTTTCCATGACAATGGCATGTGAAGTTATGATTTCAGGGTTGAAAGTCAGTGGCCCAGACTTTAGACGTAGAATTTTTTGGTAGATATGGCACAAATTATTGTGATATTTTTTATGTGAACGTAGTTGATGAAAAGGAACACACCTGGGCACACAGCTCCTGCTCCACTTGAGAGACGGCTTGAAACAGTGCCACTCCTAGCGACTCCCGAACCTCCGGTGTTGGCCTTGTAAGGTTAAATGCTGTTAGTTTAATAAATTTGATGATTTACAAATTTTCTGAACTCAAGAAATGGTTAAAAAATTTCAGTATAGTTTAGCAAAGATCTTCTTTCTAATCTATTTCAGTACTGAGGTGACAGGCTAGGAGGTTAAAAAGAAGTGCAAGAGGTAATATAAATTTTTTTGGTTCAATGTAAGACTGAAGAATATTCCATGAAGTCAATAGAAGTATTGTACATGACAGAATCATCTTTCTATAAGAAGGAAAGAACTATTATTATATGTATTACTAATACAATTAGTTTGCCATTTGATATGCAGCTCATACACAGTATGTAGTCAAAAAGGATCATATTCAAAGTGTTATCCAAAATGAAATTTCTCAAATTCTCTCTTGCCTAGCAGATCTTTCAGAAATTTATTTATTTATATACTGTATTTCTATACTATGCAGTTGTCTACCCCCAACCTGGAGCTTTAAGCAGTCATTGTGTTTCATTCACACTCTACAAACAAGAAGTTGGCAGAGATGAGATTTACAGCAAGTAGAGCATTTACACAAAGACATGAAAAATATTTATTAGGAGTGGACAAAATCAAATTCAACACTTACTCTGTGAATGAGACAATTTTTTCCAAACTTTCTTCCAGGAGAGTGTCAGATGTTAACAAGTTTATAATCTCCTTGTTTGATTTGTTAGCCGTCAGTGTGTCAGTTATCTGAAATGATAAAAGATTTCTTATGTATTCTTTCAGTTTTGGATTAAGGTTTCAGTATCTTAAATATTGCAAGGAACATGAATTTTATAGATCATATTCATGAACATTTACCCATTGCATAAATACACCATTCAAGTATCTAATTAAAAAGTACAAATTTTCAAGGGGTCCATAGATTCTAATTATTTTAAAATTTATTATACTGGAATTAGGAGACATGCGGCTCAGAATATAATTCATACTACTACTGCACACAATCCTTAAAACTGAATGGTTATATGCTAGAGTTGCTCTACACTAGCTAACGGTACCAGAGGTGTCAAACTCATGGCCCAAGTGACAAATTTGGCCCTTGGGATGGTCATGAGTGGCCTGCTTACCCTATTTCGTTGTAGGGGTCTGCAGGTGAAAAAGCGACTGGAAAAGGGGGAATGGGACAAAAAAGGTTGGGAACCAATGTATAATTAGATGAAAGGTGAGGCATGGCAGGATAAGACAGGAAGTGATTACAGCCAGGCGGACACTAGACACACTGCCTGGTCACCTTTGTTTGAAACCCCGCCGATCAACATGCATGTACATGTTCGGCCAGCCTTCCGTACTGAACTTGTTCAACAAATCCTCGCATTCATCACACTGGCCCAACAAGTTTGTTAATATATATATATATATATATATATATATATATATATTATATATATATATATATATATATATAATATATATATATATAATATATATATATATATATATATATATATATATATATATATATATATATATATATATATATATATATATATATATATAAAAAACTGAAAATGATAATTCTTTCTCTCCACAGGGCTAATTTTATTACACTTCATGAAAAGTAATTACATGCAAAATATCGTCTCTCAATCTCATCACTTAGGGTCGTTTCTTCATCAGGTTGGTCTTTGAGGGTGTCGAATGGCTATTCGGTGTTCGTGAACGAGACGGAAGATCCTCATCCTTCGTCAGTGTCGCATTGTACGCCTCTGCCAGGGCCACTCCACGTTCAGCTGCGTCGTTCACCACTCTCAGGCTTTTGGCTCTGGCCTGAAAGTCCTCGTACAGCTTGTCGCCCTTCCAAGTCAAAGGATCCATCTGCAGGAAGCCCTGCTTCGCTTCCTGGGCTCCGCCTTTCTTCAGGACGTCAAAAACACGATACGACCTTTTGGTGAAGAAGGCATCAAGGCGGATGTCCCGTGTGTCTTTGATTTATGCCCGGCGTGGGTGATCTTCAATCGGATTTTCCGTCTTCATCCGGGTCACGCAGTCAGCCTTCATCTTGTCTGGAACCCGGTCGTCCAACAGGGAAAAGCCGACCAAGTCTTACGCCAAGTACCAGAGATGCCGTTGGAGGGCATTGCTCGCGGTTGCAGCGACGTTTATCTGGTTTGTGTACTTCTGGAGTTCAGTCAGCATCATGATGTCGTTGTGTGGGGCGTGGGATGACAGAGGAGCTTCGTGCCAAAAGCGGACATACACCAGGGCAATGAACAGCGCCATGACAGTCACATTCCGCTCCTCTCGTTTCGTTGTCTTGAACTGGTGTCGGAACAGGAACATCTTGAGGCGACATCCACCTCGCGTGGTGGATGGCACCAGGGGCGCGAAACGATGGTTGAGTCGTTGTGCCCCCTCCGAGGAACAGGGCTGCGAGCTGCAGGAACTCGAAGTAGTCCTCGCGCGGACACTTCGTTGGATCAGCCAGGGCAGATGCCAGGTAATCCTTCATCTGGGAGCGGAGCTGCTCCAGATGTCCTTCGAAGAGGGTATCCTCAGCCACTGTGTACTCTTGCTGGTTGATGGTCGGCCACTCATTCTGGAAACGCTTGAAAAGGACTTCGGCCACTCCTTCTGAAACGCTACTTCGGACCTCCAGTGTCCCCACAGACGACTCGAAAGACGTCAGAGAGAACAATCTCCAACACATGATGGCGGCATGCCAACATCGCCAACTCCCTTCCAAGACCTTCTTCGATCCGGACGCATGCGCCCTTGTGGAGGCCAGTGTTGCTTGCAGTTGTATCGAAGACCAATCCGACTACTTCATCGCGAATCTTCCAAGACTCAAGCAATTCCAGACACGCTGCAGCCTGAGCTTCTCCAGTACTTCGTGCAGCGTCGAATCCTTGACCGGTTACCAGAATCGCAACCCTCTCCACGGTCTTCCCTCGCATCTCCTGCAGCATTTTCCCGTCCCAATGCGAAACTTCTTCCGTGCTTCTTCATCTTGGATTTGGCGTGTGTGACTACGCGACCGCCGTATAGAACTTCGGGACAACGTCAGATCAGGCGCCAGTGACGAACGCAGCACCACGATCTGGGAGATTGACTCTATCTAAGGCGCCGACGACTTCAGGAGATGTGAAGATGTTCTTGGGCCTCTTTGCAGGAAAACCAGATGTACAGGCAGAAGTTGAAGGTCGGTAGTCGTCATCAGCCTGTGACTCCTCCGACGATGTGGAGCTTGAACTTTGGCCTCTCGTTCGTCGTATCTCCGCTTGAGAGCAGCTTCTTGCTCATTTCTCTTCCCACGCCTGGCCTCGACTCCAGATTTCTTTGCGTCGATCCATGCAATGCTGCACTGCAATGCTGCACGAGAAGACGTCCTCACGCTGCATCTTGAGGAACTCCTTGTCTTCTTCGTTGGTCATGGTCTGGAGGGCATCGCTTGTGGCAACATCGAAGAGATCCTGAAGGTCATCCAGGAACATCTTCTCCTTGACACGGTCCGACTCTCGCCCACGAGTCCGGTGTTTCTTGAGCGCTTGGTATTTATCGTGGAATCCTCGAAGTTTCCTGACGCAAGCATCCACCCGCTGTGTCGGGATCCAGGCCCTCTCCCATACGGTGAGGACCTTGCCACATGCCAAGTTCAGGCCTTCCATGACGGTCTTCTTTTCCACGACGTGATGGAACAGGTACAATGACAGCACATCCCGCTTTCTTGGAAGTCGAAGCCAACACTGAACGATTACTGGTTGCCATATCCAGAAAATAAGAAAAATGAAAAGATTCCTCTAAATATCATTGTATTGTGATGAAATTTTGCACACAAGGAGGAATGCAACACGAAAACAATCAGTGGTGTGGAGAAATGATCAGTGCACTATGAAATTTTAATATATATAGATATATATATATATATATATATATATATATATATATATATATATATATATATATATATATATATATATATATATATATATATATATATATATATATATATATATATATATACACACACACACACACACACACACACACACACACACATATAGAGTAGTTCATCGATTTAACGGATTAAAGCGTGCAGGAAAAATACGGTAAATCAAAATATCCGTTAAATCGATGTTTTTTAGATGTGTTTATATACACACACCTATTACATACACAAATGCATATTAAATTTGTATGTGTGTGCGCTATGCCAATGCTAAGCTGAGGTCTTGGTGTTGATGGCTGAGGAGGGTGTAAGGAGCCAGCCGCCACCGCATACATGAAGCAGACGCGTCACAGATTCTCATATGAACCCACCCCGCTGGCCTGATCACATCACCGTACAGAAAAGGTACGGGGAACGGGACAGGTACTGCTGTTCACCTACAATACGAAATAATTGATTTGCAGTTACTATACTGTTACAGTTCATCTAATTTTAAATATTCTCGACTTAGTCTCCAGTAATGCGCTAGAAAATGCACCAAGCTGAACAATTATGTACTGAGAAATGCTCCATGCGCTATATAAGAAATTTGCATGCAGTTTCTGATATAAATGCGCTAGATCTAGTCCATTTTACACTAGTTTGGCAACACTGGATCAGAGTCATGAGATGCGGGGGTGGTGAGCAACCATCGGCGCCATCTAAGCAGCATCATTTAATGTCGCGGGATTTTAAGTTAGCGGTTGGCAACAGCCACGCGCCGACTTCAACATCTTTGTTTATACATATTTTGACAATCTGGTACGATTGACCTCAAATCATTTCCCCAAAAATCAATCCGATAAATCCGAAAGTACGGTGTATATATATATATATATATATATATATATATATATATATATATATATATATATATATATATATATATATATTAAGTGCACGTGTGTGTGTGTGTGTGTGTGTGTGTGTGTGGGTGGGTGGGAGTGTGTGTGTGTGTGTGTGTGTGGGTGGGTGGGAGTGTGTGTGTGTGTGTGTGTGTGTGAACTACATGCTTCTGGGAATCTCACGTACAGTATCGTTTTACATCTAGAGAATATCAAAAACCTCTGCTGCCTTATATTTAGTCCGAGATCCATGCAAGTCTTGGGTGTGAGTGCATTACCTACTAAAAAAACTTGTTATAGTAATGCTCATCAAGCCATAGTGACCACAATATATAATTGAGACGCCATGCATGTGGATTTTTGCTCCCTCCCCTCCTCTCCTCCTCCTCCTCCTCATCATCCCCTCTGCACCATCCACTATGTTGTCCTTCCTTCCTCCATGCCTCCCCCACCTCCCTCCACACGATGCCTCCTCCTCCTCCACCCTCCTCTCCTCCATGGCCCTACCTCCTACTCCTCCACCCGCTGTTTATGCCCCTTCCTCCTCCTCCTCCTCTCTGCCTCCCCCCCTTCTACTCTTTTCCTCTTCCTCCATCCTCTACCCCCCTCCATTCTTCCCTCTCACATTATACCTCCTCCTCCTCCTGCTCCCTCTCCTTCCTCCATGCCCCTCCCCACCCTCCTTCTCCTCCTTCCTCCATGCCCCTCCCCACACTATGCCTCCTCCTCCTCCTCCTCCTCCCTCTTCCCCATATCCATTGCATCGGGATTCCCAAAGGAGGTTTCCACGAATTGTTTGTAATAAGCATAAACAAACTAATAAAAAGGCTTGTCCATGTCGTAGTTCCGGAAGTATTAGGCAACCTCTGACGAGAGAGAGAGAGAGAGAGAGAGAGAGGAAGGAGGGCATTGTAGTTTACATTTGTCAGTGTATTGTTGGTGATAGTGGTGGTTACATGTTGCCTCTCCTTTCTGCCTCAACACTCACGCAAACATTCAAAGGTGCCATAGGACTTTAATTCAATGACGACAGTACCAATGCCCCTCTAATAACCAGTTAACCATAATACGTCATAACTTGGTGATTGTTAACCCTATGATGTGAAAGAAGGAAAAAAGTGTCTGGTGGTGCATGATGGTACGTGGGTATAACAACTTACTAATCGTTTAAAAAGAAGAAGAAGAAGAGCAAGTGTAGGAAGAGCTAGGGAGAACAATATCAAGCACATACACAAAAAGGAAGACATGATCGAAGATGAGACAATTAATTAAACGTCTCATTAAACCTCTGTATGTGAGCTGCAACTGAGGAAATTAAAAAGAGATGATGTGATAATAACACGTGATATAATTACAATATGCGAGCTAATTAATTAACTAAGTGACATTGAGGAAACTTATTGCAGCAACACTAGCTCACATCGGCACAAGAAGAACAAATTAAATTATGATGATGGTTGTAATAAAGCTTTTAGTAGTGATGATAATGTGCGTGTCTTTCGTGAAAACTGAGACCCGCAATGCCACAGCCTTTTGCTGCCCAGAGAGAAAGGATGGAAGTCATGGGGGGTGTCCTGCCGGGGCTGCCACAGGACATTTCCAACCCGATATCATCACGACGGATAATGACACGATGGTACAAGTGACCTGGAAGACTCAAGCTGTGACCTGCCCACCCTCATCTACCCTCGTGTACCATGACAATGCAACAACACCCAATCATTTTATTCTTCGGGATCAAGATGAGCTGGAGTTAAGCTACGCGCCCCTCGGATTATTTGACAAATTAACGCGAGATTACTGCCTTGAGGGAGACGGTGAGGGAGGATACAGGATAGCCGCCTGCAAACCCGACCCAGATAACGTGAGTCATAAAGTCATTTGAAGATTTAAGTGTATAAGTATGTGTGTGTGTGTGTGTGTGTGTGGGTGTGTGTGTGTGTGAATCAATATGCATGTGTTTTTATCATTTATATGCTTTTTTATGTTCTTATATATTATCATCAATCATTGCTATTATTATACAAATACAAAAGTCTTATTGCAATGTTTTCCCCATCTCTGCAAGTTTTCTAATTTCGTCTGTTGCCTGTTTTTCTCTATTTTCGCTATTCTTTATTTTTCTCTTTCTGGCTTGACTTCTACAATCCCTGCATTTGTTAATTTCTACTCTTATACTTTGATAGTCCATCTGTTACCTATTCTATGCAAGCCAATATAAGTCAATATCTTGTCCCTTTTCACCGTTTTCAGGTCACGTGATTTTTCCTCAACTTTAATCCATTTACTATTTTACATGAAGAAAAAATAGTACCATAGCTGAATTTAGGGCTTATTTTATCTATACAGACAGAATTTGAAATAAATATGTTGACCGGAAACATGTCCATTGTATGTGGTGGAATCTTCCCACCACTTTCTGGAATTTTCCATTTGTGACGCGTCATGTCAGTATTCAGCGTTTTTTTCGGATTTTGGAAGTTTTTGTATATTGGAATTTCCGATAAAGGATTCTCAACCTACAGTTATACCATATCCTCCCATTATCGATAAATAGATAATGCTGAACACTTTGTATGCTATAGGTGATCTTAATGAGAACTTCCTATTCAGCAATTTTCTTTCCTACTTTAATCTTGTCATACAGTGCCTTTTCCCTTGCATGCAATGAGTGATTCTAATGAGAATTTCCTTCCCAACAGATCTGTGGTGGTGGAGTTTGCATGCCCAAGTGTTGTCGTGAAGGGGAAGTTATTGAAAATTTTATATGCATGAGAAGAAACGAAAGTCCCCCTCTCCAGTTTTACTCAATTTATGGTGAACCAATCCCGTCACCAACCAACATTGCGGTGGTGGGGGATAGCGTTCCCGACTGTGAAGCTAAAGGGGAATTTAGTAGCTACAGGGAAGAAAATTTCCATCTACTAGTGAATGGCAAACTGCTAGAGAGTGAAGATCATTTTTTTCGTGATTTTGATGAGTATTGCATTGATAACTCATATGATGCAGAAGGGAGTAAGTCAAAACTTGTATTTTTTTCATGTTTAAACACACTAATGGCTGTATTTTAACTTACACATAATTTGAAAGTTTGATTCTTGGGGCAATTTCTTAAAGTATGCATTCTTTATCGTTTACACTAGATGTTGTGTTAACTAACAAATTTGAAAGTTTAATTTTAGGGGACAATTTTTTTTAAAGGTTTCATTCGTTCATTGCTTTCACTAATGGTTGTAATAACTAACTAATTTAAAAGTTTGATTGTGGGGGCAACACATTTTATAAAGCCAAGGCCTATAGTAGTGGGTTGACTATTATACATGAAGACTATAAAAACAAAATAGCATGCCCTCTAAAAACTTATTTGACATTGTTTTTTTATTTGAGGGGTAGGCAGGTCAACTGCTACATAGCAATTTTGATATGATTTTATACAGCATAATTATCAAATACATAGAACTATATATAGCCCTTCATAGACATTATACAGTATTTTTTCTCCAGATGTGAGTGTGATAGCAGTGGTGTGCAGTGCATCACAATCACATGCTATATACATCAAGCAGCAGATGATGAAGGCCGGCTACATCATCTCGGATGTGTTCCTCATCATTACTATAATCTTCCACCTCCTCATTCCAAGCCTTCGGGACACCCAGGGACTGATCCTCCTCTCCCACATGGTGTCAATGCTGGTCGCACTGACTGTGCTCTTTTTGCTGTCCATCTCTTCTCAGAGCATGTCCAGAGCTTACTGTATCTTCAATGGTAGGTTATGATGTGTGTTTCGGTATATAAAAAGTTTATTGTAGTAAAGCTTCAATGGTAGGTTGTGGCTCTTGTTGTGTGTTGGTACTTGTTGTTTGTAAACTTGTGCAGAAGTTTAGTTATTTTTTACTTTATTTTGCCTTTTTCAAGCCAGTAAGTTTAATGGGTTAATGTTTACATGGGTGTTACTTTTCTAGAGGGATACTATTATTACTACTGCTACTACTACTACTACTACTACTACTACTACTACTACTACTACTACCACTCTAAAAACTACAATTGCATTCTTTTCATTTTTTTCACAGCATATATACACTACACTTTCAAAATATTATAAGAATAGCTGCAGTTCTGTATAGCTTAGTAATTTCATTAATGTCTTCCATTTATTTATTGCTTGTAGTGGCCATCTACAGATCAATATAAACTACTCAAAATATTATAATCCATGTTTACTTTATTTACTTTATTTGCTCTCAAACCACTCAAAATTTCAGGGAAAAATAAACCATTGGATAAGAGTGTAACTGAAGTTCTGAATTATACAAAATATCCATGTATGATACTTTCCCTTTAATAAAAAACTGTAATAGTATTTTATATTGCCCAAATTTCACTTCACTAGACTCCCACATGAACTCTGCGTGTAACGAAACACACGAGAAATTAGTCCAGACAAGGAAAGGTTTTGCCGGAGCTGGGGATCGAACCCGCGACCAGCGAGATGGGAAAGCCACTCCTCAATCAGTCAACCAAATAGGTACCCCCCTCGCAGAGTGAGTTATGGGAGGCTTTCCCATCATGTGGGCCATGCACTACAGCTAGAATTGTGTAAGTGTTTGATCCTTCTCTCTTTTCAGGCTTTGTGTTCCAGTACTTTTTCCTGGCCATGTTCTTCTGGCTGAATATAATGTGCTTTGACATCTGGAGAGTCATCAGGTGGGTGTATGATGGAGAGCATTAGCCTGCTACTCATGGTGTTATCATCAGCCTGCACACACATGGAAAAGTCAATTTTTTTAATTGAAACTAGGTTAAGGTTGTCAACTTTTGCATTACCACCACTACTATTACTCCTCCTCCTCTTCATCCTCCTCATCCTTCACCTACCACCTAAGATGAAAGTGACGTACTAACACAGGACAGTAGACAAATGGTCGAAATCCTAAACAGAAACTTCGCATCTGTGTTCACGGTCGAGAATACCCAGTTCGTACCCGAGAGCCCTACCCCACCGATGGGAATCACTCCCCTAGAAATTGGCCCAATCGATGAACGGGATGTGAAAAAGTACCTAGACAAACTTGAGACAAACAAGTCCACCGGACCCGACGACTTGTCACCCAAGCTGCTCAAGGAACTCAAGCAGCAAATCCTCAAGCCACTCACCGCCATCTATAATCTGTCACTACAACAAAACAAAGTCCCAAAAGACTGGAAACAAGCGAATGTAACACCGATCAACAAAAAGGGAGACAAAAGCGTGGCCCTAAACTACAGACCAACCAGCTTGACCTCAGTGTCGGGAAAAATCCTCGAGAAGATCATCAGAGACAAACTTGTTAGGTTCCTTGAAGACAACAACATCATTTCCGATGCTCAGCACGGTTTCAGGAACAAGCGCTCATGCTTAACCAATTTATTGGACTTCTTCCAAGGTATCTTTGAAAACTGGGATAATCATATCCCCAGTGATGTTATATATCTAGACTTTCAGAAAGCCTTTGACAAAGTGCCACACGAAAGACTCCTCAAGAAACTTAAGTCGGCGGGATTAGGCAACAATCTGACAGCGTGGATCAAAGACTGGCTCACTGGAAGAAAACAACGAGTTGTACTCAACGGACAGGCCTCTGAGTGGCTCCCGGTCACAAGTGGAGTGCTACAGGGGTCAGTGCTGGGACCCATACTTTTCATATATATCAATGACCTAGAACTAGGATTAAAATCCAATCTTTCAAAATTTGCCGACGACACAAAGGTGGGTGGGAAGGCCCTCACGACGGCAGACTGCAAAATTATCCAGAGAGACCTGGACCAGATCACTCGGTGGCCAGAAAAATGGTAGATGTCCTTCAACACTACCAAATGTAAAGTAATGCATATCAAATCCAGAAACAGCAACCACACATACCACATGGGTGGCAAACCACTACATGTAGTGCAAGAAGAAAGAGACCTCGGGGTCACCATCAGCAGTGACTTGAAACAAACAAAACACTGCAAGTCCGCCTGTAAGAAAGCCAATACAATGCTCAGGTTCATAGCGAGGAACTTCGAATACAAGACGCCGAGAGTTATGTTATCTTGTATAATTCACTGGTAAGGCCCCACCAGGAATACGCCATGCAATTCTGGTCTCCAAATTACAGGAAAGACATTGAATTACTTGAGAGAGTACAGCGCCGCGCCACGAAGATGATACCATCACTGAGGATGAAGCCCTATGGAGAGCGACTCGAGCGACTCAACCTCTTCACGTTGGAAAAGAGACGACTGCGGGGAGACATAATACAAGTCTTTAAGTACGTGAACAAGCTCAGCAACGTTGATCACTCCAAACTCTTCACGCTACAAACTAACTTGAGAACAAGAAACAACGGAAAAACAATTCAAGCAAAGCGATGCAATACCGACATCGGCAGGAGTTATTTCTCGAATAGAGTTGTTTGCCACTGGAACAGCCTTCCTGCAGAAGTGGTCAGCGCAGAGAGCATCAACTCTTCCAAGAAACGCATTGATCGCCACTTTGCTGCATCGGGAGTGAACTGAACGTTCCCAAGAGTAGATACACAAGTGCTTTAATCCTTCCCTGCAAGCCACTCCGATGGCAAACGGATTGATTAAATCACTGAACGCAGGCAGCCTAATAATGAGCCAATAGGCTTTCTGCTGCCTGCTAGTCCATGTTTCCATGTTTCCATGTTTTACTATTACTACTACTACTACTACTGCTACTATACTAATAGATAATATGGTGACAATTTTTGTAAGATCCAATTGGGTGCAGAACCTGGGAACCTATCAGAGGCTTGCATGTTTGTCATTTAGGTGTGTTTAGAATTCTATCTTGTTTGTTTTGCTTTAGGTGAATATATATGTTATGTACGGCTTATATATCATGAAGTAAAGATTGACTGATTGATTGAGTGACTATTATGATGTCAAAATTGTTTTTTCTATCATATTTACCTTATTATTTGTTTTTTTCCCCTTTGCTACCTTAATTTAAGATACCTAATATGCTGTTATGCCTATATAGTTCTGTCATGACATTTTCAGGGCTACAGCGAGGGGCATTCCTTTGATTGGCATTCTAAGTAATGATGCCAAGAAGTTCAAGCTGTATTGCCTGTATGGTTGGGGCTCTCCCTTGGTCATCACCATTGTCACAGCCATCATGCACTTCTTGCCGGATGAGCTCGCAAAGGATATCACACGGCCTGGGTTTGGGAAACTGACGTGTTGGCTTCCAGGTGAGAGGTTTGCTAAGATATATGTCTTTAAAGTTCCAGAGCTGTGAAAGTAGGTAGTTGTTACTTTACGTTTCAACCAGTTCATCCTCCCTTTCAAACTGCTCGATAAATGTGTACCTGAGGAAACCCAGGGAAGGTAAATTGTAGGAACTCAGATGTCACACCTGCCCTGTGTCGCAGGATAATGGGTCTACTCACCACAGGCTCAAGGGTCAATGAGACAGAGATGAGCACTATTGCATGTATTCCCAACTTTACATTTACTTTTTGTTAGCCTTCTATTACTGAAAGCTTTGAAATGAAATCTACATTTTAAATCTACATTTTAAACATATTTTCCAATTTGATAAGATGAGGATTTTGTAGCTCTAAAGTTTACTGCAAATACCTCTGTAAATGTCAAGTAATGTACTTCATGGCTATGACTGAGGAATTTATTTGACCTCCTCAGAAAAGTATGTAGTATTATGCCTGTCAAAGCCTATACTACAGTGGTTCCAACCTTCTTTTTGTCCCGTTCCCCCTTTTCCAGTCACTTTTCCACCTTTGGAACCCTACAATGAAAAGGATTCAGCGGGCCACTCTTGACCATCCCAAGGGTCATATTTGTCACATGGGCCATGAGTTTGACACCTCTGGTACCGTTAGCTAATGTAGAGCAATTCTAGCATATAAGCATTCAGTTTTAAGGGTTCTGTACAGTAGTATAAATTTTATTCCGAGCAGCATGTCTCCTAATATCAGTGTAATAAATTTAAAAATAATTAGAATCTCAATGGACCCCTTGGAATATTTCCAAGGGTATGTAAAAAATGCTAAACTTTAAACATCTGCTCTTTCCTAACTCTTGCTACCATTTGTAGATGAATGTCTGTATGACTGAAAAAAGGAGTTGGCCTGGCAATGCTTAAAATCTTCTCTTTTCTCTCTGTTTACTTGTTCATATATATATATATATATATATATATATATATATATATATATATATATATATATATATATATATATAGATATATCTATATATAGATATATATATATATATATATATATTTTTTCAGGTGATTTGGAGCACTTGATCTACTGCTATGCCTATGTGGGTGCACTCTTCATTCTAGACTTGCTCTTCATCGGGCACACCATGTTCATGCTGTACCAAGCTGGCAATGCATTCATGTGCTTTGCAAGGCAAGTTACTGTGACTGCATTCAACAGAAAACACCTGGAAGCGTAAGTCTTTCAAGCTGTTCTTTGGTTATTTTCCACAAGTCAAGAGTAAAACCTTGTAATCCAATAGGAAGACCACAGAGGCTGGCAAAAGAATTATTAAATTTGGTTAGAGGCTGAGATGTCTTGATACTCCCTCCCCTCTTTAAAGAGTTCAAGTCACAGGAAGGAGGAAATACAGACCAAAGATTGAAGGCAGTTCCAGAGTTTAACAGTGTAAGGGATGAAATAGTAAAGCTATGACAAGTGGCTCATATTGACTAATAATTAAAATTAATTCTTTATCATATTATTTTTCAGGTTCTGGCAGCGGTTTGGTGTCTTTATCTTGATGGTGTCTTGCTGGACGGCTGAAATTCTCTCGTGGAAAATTCACCCACAAGAAATCTGGTAAGGAAAGTTGTATATATATATATATATATATATATATATATATATATATATATATATATATATATATATATATATTATATATATATATATAGAGATATTTATATATATATATATATATATATATATATATATATATATATATATATATATATATATATATATATATATATATATATATATATATATATATATATATATATATATATATATATATATATATATATATATATATATATATATATATATATATATATATATATATATATATATATATATATATATATATATATATATATATATATATATATATATATATGTTCTACCAAAACACCTGCTGAAAGCACCCCAAAGCGTTCGAGAAAGGTGTTCACCTTGCAGAAGAATTCAGATTTAGAAGAAGTTACGTTTTGGGATGAGTTACGTTGCGGGAGGGAGAGCATACAACGTGAATGAAAGCAGTGTTCGCTGTATCTATCATAGTGTAAAAGAAATTCTTGGTGCAGTAACTGCCAATGCTCCAAAAGTGCTGCAAGAGTAAAGATAAAGGCCGTCCTTTTACTAAGCCTCATCGTTGCTATGGTAATGGCGTCTCACTCGCAGCAAAATGGGGTACGCTGATCTTCCTGATGCAATGGAAGCACTTATGTGTTTGTTTGGGCTGCCATATTTGCTGATGACATCATCACACCACAGAGGCGTTTCACCTCTCAAAGCCGTTAGCGGAGCGAACGTGCCGAGTTGGCAACTCGTGCTGCCGCGTCACGCGTTTGAGAGCACTCGGGACATATCGAGTCCCAATTCCCTCTCAAATACAGCCCAGGGGTGTTTCTAGGGGTAGCACTAATTTTATACGGATTTTCAAATAGTGCGGGGGTCCTGAGTCCCTAACGACTGTATATATATACAATAAACCCTTGATATAATGAACTAATTGGGGGGTAACTTAGACCGTTAATGCCGAAAGTCCGTTATAAGCGGCGGAAAATTAAAAACACATATAATAACACCGACAAACCTAATAAAAGTAGGTATATATTTCTTTTTATTGTGTATGTTGTATGCACATTGTCTGTATAGCCACACAGCAAACCTGGCAATGCACTGAGGCTGCCAAGTTGGTAATGGGGCTCTACGGGGGGGGCCGTATTTTTACGGGTATGGGTATAATTTTACAAGTTTGCCTATCTTGCACCGGGAGACGGAACGGTGTTTTTTTGTTTTGTTTTGTTTTGTTTTGGGAGTTTTCGGTGAGTTATGAAATAATCTGCTGACTGTTTCTATCGCAAATCATTAAATCACTGACTGACTTTTCAATGCCTGTTGTGCACACGCCACCGCCTGCAAAATAGCTCGCAGAGAGAGGTTCAACCAGCTTACTGTTTCTATATCTCACTCACCACTCACAAAGATCAAAAGTGGACAAACTAGAACAAAACCAGACAAATTAATGTTTTTCCTGCTGTGTATTTCCACAGTGCGCATGCATGGTGGACAACAGATCGACTTAAATCTGCAAGGAGATATTTCTCGCAACACCAGCCTGCATAATGAGCCACCCTCGCCACCACCCTGTCCCATCTTGTGCTTCGTATTTCCGCCGCCTCACCCCACGTGCCGAATAAATTTAAACTAACGAAACCCAACTTAAACCTAACCTAACCGATGTAACTGGCGACCCCTTTAAGCTACGTACTGACACTCACTAACACTTGGCTATTTTCCAATACATTTACATCCCCTGGATTGATGCATAAGACTTTCTTGTGGTGTAAATATATTCTTTATTTGAATGGAAACCACAAGGAGGAAAATATTTCATCAGGTGGGCTGAAAACACCACAGTAACCGAAGGATGGGACAGCAGATAAAAGGAGGAGGGTGAGGTGGCTAGCAGACGCTGTTGTAGTTACCGGGTGCGGTTTGGTCAAAAACTTTTCTTGGTCAGTCCCCGTGGATTTCTGGCCCTCTGACCTTGTCCGTTATATCCGAAATCCAATATAAGCGGGTCCGTTATATCGAGGATTTACTGTATATGGATTTGTATGTTGTCATTACATTATGAGGTTAACTTAAGCAACTATTTAATTCAGCCTTTTATATGATATAACCTCAGTACTTACTTGTTACAAGTATTTCCAATACCATAAACCTTCCTGGAGCCAAGCCACAAGCCCAAACGTGACCCAAACGTCTGTTGTTTATTGTGCGGCTGGTAGCGGCGGGAGCCATTCCGCTCTTGATCTTGATGGTACAGGTGGCTTATTTCCATAGACCAGCAAGCCTTTGGATCGGCTGCGTTTGGATCTGCTGTGTTGATGTGTTGTCTCCTATGCACTTTTATGGAAATAAAACCATCCTTGGACAATGAAAGATGTATAGTATATTTACTAACCACCAACTAGTATGTCATCGCCATATGGACAAAATCGGACGAGTGATGAATGTAAACAAACCAATAGCCTACATGCCGCCATGTTTATGTCGGGGACCCACTGTTTCAGTGTGTGTGTATTTACCAACGCTAGTTGAAATTGCCTAGTTGTACATTTGTGGTGAGTGCTCCAGCAAACTTGTGGTGAGTGCTGAGAAAATAGATAGTTTTAAGAAAAGGTTACATAAATTCATGGATATGGTGAAGCTGTTCTTGTGTGAGAATGACTTAATTTTTTTTTTTCTCAAAATTTCTCTCCAATATTAGGGTGCGTCTTCCAAGATGCAGCGTCTTGTAAGCCGTAAAATATGGTACTCTTTTTCCAGGGTGTTCCATTGTTTGTAAAACCTTTTGTGTTTCCACTTTTACAGGATCATCACAGACTTCATCAACTCCTCCCAAGGCTTTGTCATCTTCATCATCTTCATCAGCAGCAAGAAGAGACGGGACATGGTCAAAGAAGTACTGAAGAAAAGCTCCAACACTTGCTGTCCAAGAGCATCCAGCCCAACCCAGTCTAGCAAAAACAATCTTTTGGCCACTTGGAAAGCAACCTCACCCTCAGCTTCTACATCTGGACCAAGTGGTAACACTGAGGAGGAGTCTGTCAGCAAAACAGACAAAAAGGATAGTGATTAAACTGTTTACATGGGATATAGGCTCACCAAATACTGTACTTGGTTTCTTTTGTAAAAATATCGAAGCCAATTGGTGCATCAGAGGAAGAGTGTCTTAGCAGAACAGACAGAGGGGAGAGTAATTAAACTGTCATATATACCCACTGAATACTTGCGTTTCCCTATAAGAATGTTTCAAACTATAATTCTCTGTAATTCTCATAGTCTTAAATGCAGGAGCAGGACCAAGGGCCAAATGGTGCTACTAAGGAGGAATCTTAGAGCACAACAGATAGTAGAAGGGAGAGCAAACAAACTATTCACATGCTGTACACTTATTGCTTTTCCTTGTAAGAATTTAAAACTGGACTTGTCAAAAGGGTAAGCAAGTAAACCATTCTCACATTCTTATATGCAAGAGCAGGACCAAGGGCCAAATGGTGGTAACTGAAGGGAGGGGCAGTTAAGCTGTTTACATGCCACATATATAGACCCACTGAAGACTTATTGATTTCCTTTCTAAATAAGTACCTGTCAAAAGGGTAACCAATATTGAACCCTTCAGAAAACAGACAAAAAGAGAGTAATTAAACAGCTTCCATGCCACACAGGCCCACCTAATACTTGCTTTCCTTTATAAGAATGTAAAACTATACTTGTCAAGTCTAAGCAATAGTGTGTGTGTGTGTGTGTGTGTGTGTGTGTGTGTGTGTGTGTGAATGCGTTCGTGCATGCGTGTCTACCTAGTTACAACAAACAGGATCATAAGGAGTCCTGTTTTAGAGTCTCAGTTGATCAAACTTGCTTTAACTCATTGAAGTGTTTGGACTGAGTGATCTCTTTGTCCAAGTTGTTCCACAGTTCACTAATTAATGCATCAATGTGGAAGACTGTACTTTTTTGTATCCATGAAGCATCGCTTGTCTGTGTCCTATGATTGATCAGTTGTGGACACGGTTCCGCTAATCTGCTAACCACTAATTAGCGAAGCTAACTTTTTGGTTAGCTGATTAGCGTTTTCGCTAACTTTGGAAACAGTTAGCGGACCATTTAGCTTCCGCTAAACGTAGTTCTTCCTAGGCTTTAAGTCCACTAAAAGTTCATACAGGTTTGTTCTTGTCCGTTGTGGGCAGACACAGCACCAGTTGAGCCACATGGCGCAATAATTCCAGGGCTTTCACTTTGGGGTAAATTACGCCTTAAAGTAGGGTAGTTGGACAATTATTAGGGAAACTTTTTGGTAATTTAAGGTAATGCATCTCCCATTTCCAACTCTTTGAACTCGGGATTTAATAAAAAGAATTCAATATTTTTTACATGACAAGAAATAAACACTGCTATTTACTTATTCACTTAATATACTCCTTAGTATCATTTACATTTATGTATCTAAATTGATCCACTATTCCCAGCTGTGTGGGGGAACAGTCCTGTGTAGTGTGTCATCAGATATCAGATTTTGTCTTTCTGCGTTGCTATTGCAAATTCATATATTAGACAGAAATAAAGTCTACGTGGAATTTAATTTGTGTACACCAGCTACCACCATATATACAGTACCCTCCTGAGTTTCTCGCTTGCTTCGTTCCACAGCTATAACGCTAAACTCGCGGATCGCGAAACTCGGGGTATTGAAAACACTGAAAAAGCGCTTATTTGTTCTGGCCTGTGGAGAAGCTGACTCTTTTTTCCCACTTTACTCCCTTGTTATCTCAAAATACGTACTGTGTAAAAAGGAAGAAAATATGAAGAGAAAGCTGAAGGCGGTTGGCTGCCTTACGACTGGCTGACAGTTCTGAATACACACTTGTGATTGGCTGAGTCCGATGACGTCACTGACAGCGCTCATCCAATCAGTGACCTCTAACTATGACAAAACGAAAGCTTTGTGAATCTGAAGTCAACGTTGAAAGTTAAATTATTAGTTTGTAGCTTTTATCGCAGACCACTAGCGCACATCTCTGTGAATCTCGCTCCAGCAATTGTGAACACGGTCACCCAACCGCTAGTTTCTCGAGAATATTGTACAGAGATTCAAAGTCGGCTGCATTTTACTTGAAACTCATTGAAATTCTGGTCAGAAACTCAGTCACCAGCATGTCGGTTAATTTCTCGTGAGGTCGGTAAGTTGTGGTCACAAGAAGAAGAAGAGCGTATCAGCTGATCAGTTTAGTAGCTATCTGTGTTTTTTTTCAGAACCACAATGAGTTCCACGAAGCTAGATGAGCTTGGAGTAACCAGGTTGAGCAGGTCCTGGATTTGAGTCTTGTCCAAGCGTAGCCACTGCATTATTATGTCTGGGTCCCCACTGCTAGTTCTCGTAGCATTTAACGGTAGCAAGCTGTAACACACTCTCCCTTCGTCTCCGAGCTAATCACTCACGAACCAACAAATGCTTTCTTTTAATTTTTTTTTTCTTCAGCAAACACCGCAAAGTAAATTCTGCAACGTCTGAATCCATTGTTTGTTTTGCTTTTCAGCTGATATATCCAAGAATGCAACAGTCCTCTGTGTGACCAAACTTGAGGATAAATTCAAGGCAGAAAGTTGTCGGGATATAATTTCTGTGGGAAATTCCCGAGAAACTAGTTTGTGTGACCGCGCCTTTAAGCTGCTGGTGTCACACTGGGCCTTTTTCCTCCAACCGCGTTAGTGATAGGGGCGACCGGCAACTCCAACTTTTCCGGGTGTGCGTCACACATGGCCAAGGTCGGTTGTCCGTATTCACAACGTAAACAAAGCAGTCGCCCTGTATCGATTAAATAGTAAACAAAGCAGCTCTGCCAGTTTACATATTTTCTTGGTTGGCCACTTTCCACAGCTCCTCACTCTTCGGTCACTGCCGTCGTCTGTTTGTTTACATACAGCCGCGCGGTTGCTCGTACCCCCAACCGTTTTTCATCCTTACGGACAACCAACAATTCGCTCCTGGTTGGGCGCACGGGCAACCACGGTTGCCAGTGGCACCAACGGTTGGGGGAAAATGGCCAGTGTGATAACGCCTTAAAGAATCACGTGACGCTGACGGTAGGTGGACATGACCCATACATGTCAAAGCAACACGAAACTCGGGGTGATAATGCGCGAAAGTCGGGATGGTAAGAATTTAGGATTGAGTGCGAAACTCGAGGATTGTGAAACTCGGATAGCGCGAAACTCGGGAGGGTACTGTGTGTGTGTGTGTGTGTGTGTGTGTATATATATATATATATATATATATATATATATATATATATATATATATATATATATATATATATATATATATATATATATATATATATATATATATACACACACACACACCTTCCCTATCCACCAGTCCCATTACCAATCCTTCCCTATCCACCAGTCCCATTACCAACCCTTACCCTATCCACCAGTCCCATTACCAATCCTTCCCCTATCCACCAGTCCCATTACCAACTCTTATCTATCCACCAGTCCCATTACCAACCCTTCCACTATCCACCAGTCCCATTACCAACCCTTCCCCTATCCACCAGTCCCATTACCAATCCTTCCCCTGTCCACGAGTCCCATTATCAACCCTTCCCTATCCACCAGTACCATTACCAACCCTTCCTCTATCCACCAGTCCCATTACCAATCCTTCCCCTATCCACCAGTCCCATTACCAACCCTTCCCCTATCCACCAGTCCCATTACCAAACCTTCCCTTATCCACCTGTCCCATTACCAACCCTTACCCTATCCACCAGTCCCATTACCAATCCTTCCCCTATCCACCAGTCCCATTACCAATCCTTCCCCTATCCACCAGTCCCATTACCAAACCTTCCTCTATCCACCAGTCCCATTACCAATCCTTACCCTATCCACCAGTCCCATTACCAATCCATACCCTATCCACCTGTCCCATTACCAACCCTTCCCTATCAACCAGTCCGTTTACCAATCCTTCCTCTATCCACCAGTCCCATTACCAATCCTTCCCCTATCCACCAGTCCCATTACCAATCCTTCCCCTATCCACCAGTCCCATTACCAACCCTTCCTCTATCCACCAGTCCCATTACCAATCCTTCCCTATCCACCAGTCCCATTACCAATCCTTCGCCTATCCTCCAGTCCCATTACCAACCCTTCCCCTATCCACCAGTCCCATTACCAACCCTTCCCATATCCACCAGTCCCATTACCAATCCTTCCCCTATCCACCAGTCCCATTACCAAACCTTCCCATATCCACCAGTCCCATTACCAATACTTCACATATCCACCAGTCCAATATCCAATCCTTCCCATATCCACCAGTCCCATTACCAATCCTTCCCCTATCCACCTGTCCCATTACCAACCCTTCCCATATCCACCAGTCCCATTACCAATCCTTCCCCTATCCACCAGTCCCATTACCAATCCTTCCCCTATCCAACAGTCCCATTACCAATCCTTCCCCATTCCACCAGTCCCATTACCAATCCTTCCCCTATCCACCAGTCCCATTACCAACCCTTCCCATAACCACCAGTCCCATTACCAATCCTTCCACTATCCACCAGTCCCATTACCAATCCTTCCCCTATCCACCAGTCCCATTACCAATCCTTCCCTTATCCACCAGTCCCATTACCAACCCTTCCCCTATCCACCAGTCCCATTACCAATCCTTCCCCTAGCCACCAGTCCCATTACCAATCCTTCCCTATCCACCAGTCCCATTCCCCTATCCACCAGTCCCATTTCCACTCCTTCCCCTATCCACCAGTCCCATTACCAACCCTTCCCCTATCCACCAGTCCCATTACCAACCCTTCCCCTATCCACCAGTCCCATTACCAATCCTAACCCTATCCACCAGTCCCATTACCAACCCTTCACCTATCCACCAGTCCCATTACCATTCCTTCCCCTATCCACAATTCCCTTTACAAACCATGCCCTATCCACCAGTCCCATTACCAACCCTTCCCCTATCCACCAGTCCCATTACCAATCCTTCCGCTCTTCACCAGTCCCATTACCAATCCTTCCCCTATCCACCTGTCCCATTACCAATCTTCCCTATCCACCAGTCCCATTACCAACCCTTCCCTATCCACCAGTCCCATTACCAATCCTTCCCCTATCCACCAGTCCCATTACCAATCCTTCCCTATCCACCAGTCCCATTACCAATCCTTCCCTATCCACCAGTCCCATTACCAATCCTTCCTCTATCGACCAGTCCCATTACCAACCCTTCCCCTATCCACCAGTCCCATTACCAATCCTCTCCCTATCCACCAGTCCCATTACCAACCCTTCACCTATCCACCAGTCCCATTACCAATCCTTCCCTATCCACCAGTCCCATTACCAATCCTTCCCTATCCACCAGTCCCATTACCAACCCTTCCCTATCCACCAGTCCCATTACCAATCCTTCCCCTATCCACCAGTCCCATTACCAAACCTTACCCTATCCACCAGTCCCATTACCAATCCTTCCCCTATCCACCAGTCCCATTACCAATCCTTCCCCTATCCACCAGTCCCATTACCAACCCTTCACCTATCCACCAGTCCCATTACCAATCCTTCCATTATCCACCAGTCCCATTACCTACCATTCCCCTATCCTACAGTCCCATTACCAATCCTTCCCCTATCCACCTGTCCCATTACCAATCCTTCCCCTATCCACCAGTCCCATTACCAACCCTTTCCCTATCCACCAGTCCCATTACCAATCCTTCCCTATCCACCAGTCCCATTACCAATCCTTCCCCTATCCACCAGCCCCATTACCAATCCTTCCCATATCCACCAGTCCCATTACAAATCCGTCCCATATCCACCAGTCCCATTACCAATCCTTTCCCTATCCACCTGTCCCATTACCAACCCTTCCCCTATCCACCAGTCCCATTACCAATCCTTCCCATATCCACCAGTCCCATTACCAAACCTTCACCTATCCACCAGTCCCATTACCAATCCTTCCCCTATCCACCAGTCCCATTACCAATCCTTCCCTTATCCACCATTCCCATTACCAATCCTTCCCTTATCCACCAGTCCCATTACCAATCCTTCACCTATCCACCAGTCCCATTACCAATCCTTCACCTATCCACCGGTCCCATTACCAATCCTTTCCCTATCCACCAGTACCATTACCAATCCTTCCTCTATCCACCAGTCCCATTACCAATCCTTTCCCTATCCACCAGTCCCATTACCAATCCTTCCCCTATCCACCAGTCCCATTACCAACCCTTCCCCTATCCACCAGACCCATTACAAAACAATCCCCTATCCACCAGTCCCATTACCAATCCTTCCCCTATCCACCAGTCCCATTACCAATCCTTCCCCTATCCACCAGTCCCATTACCAACCCTTCCACTATCCACCAGTCCCATTACCAAACCTTCCCCTATCCACCAGTCCCATTACCAATCCTTCCCTATCCACCAGTCCCATTACCAATCCTTCCCCTATCCACCAGTCCCATTACCAACCCTTGCCCTATCCACCAGTCCCATTACCAATCCTTCCCCTATCCACCAGTACCATTACCAATCCTTCCCCTATCCACCAGTCCCATTACCAATCCTTCCCCTATCCACCAGTCCCATTACCAATCCTTCCCCTATCCACCAGTCCCATTACCAACCCTTCCCTATCCACCAGTATCCACCAGTCCCATTACCAACCTTCCCTATCCACCAGTTCCACCAGTCCCATTCCCTATCCACCAGTCCCATTATCCACCAGTCCCATTACCAATCCTTCCCTATCCACCAGTCCCATTACCAACCCTTCCCTATCCACCAGTCCCATTACCAATCCTTCCCTATCCACCAGTCCCATTACCAATCCTTCCCCTATCCACCAGTCCCATTACCTAACCTTCCCCTATCCACCAGTCCCATTACCAACCTTCCCTATCCACCAGTCCCATTACCAATCCTTCCCTATCCACCAGTCCCATTACCAACCCTTCCCTATCCACCAGTCCCATTACCAATCCTTCCCTATCCACCAGTCCCATTACCAACCTTCCCTATCCACCAGTCCATTACCAACCCTTCCCTATCCACCAGTCCCATTACCAATCCTTCCCTATCCACCTGTCCCATTACCAACCCTTCCCCTATCCACCAGTCCCATTACCAATCCTTCCCGTATCCACCTGTCGCATTACCAATCCTTCCCCTATCCACCAGTCCCATTACCAATCCTTCCCCTATCCACCTGTCCCATTACCAATCCTTCCCCTATCCACCAGTCCCATTACCAATCCTTCCCCTATCCACCAGTCCCATTACCAATCCTTCCCCTATCCACCAGTCCCATTACCAATACTTCCCCTATCCACCAGTCCCATTACCAACCCTTCCCCTATCCACCAGTCCCATTACCAATCCTTCCCCTATCCACCAGTCCCATTACCAATCCTTCCCCATCAACCAGTCCCATTACCAACCCTTCCCCTATCCACCAGTCCCATTACCAATCGTTCTCCTATCCACCAGTCCCATTACCAACCCTTCCCCTATCCACCAGTCCCATTACCAATCCTTCCCCTATCCACCAGTCCCATTACCAATCCTTCCCCTATCCACCAGTCCCATTACCAATCCTTCTCCTATCCACCAGTCCCATTACCAATCCTTCTATCCACCAGTCCCATTACCAATCCTTCCCCTATCCACCAGCCCCATTACCAATCCTTCCCCTATCCACCAGTCCCATTACCACACCTGTCCCTATCCACCAGTCCCATTACCAATCCTTCCCCTATCCACCAGTCCCATTACCAATCCTTACCCTATCCACCAGTCCCATTACCAATCCTTCCCCTATCCACCAGTCCCATTACCAACCCTTCCCCTATCCACCAGTCCCATTACCAATCCTTTCCCTATACACCAGTCCCATTACCAATCCTTCCCTATCCACCAGTCCCATTACCAATCCTTCCCTATCCACCAGTCCCATTACCAACCCTTCCCTATCCACCAGTCCCATTACCAATCCTTCCCTATCCACCAGTCCCATTACCAACCTTCCCCTATCCACCAGTCCCATTACCAACCCTTCCCTATCCACCAGTCCCATTACCAACCCTTCCCTATCCACCAGTCCCATTACCAATCCTTCCCTATCCACCAGTCCCATTACCAACCCTTCCCTATCCACCAGTCCCATTACCAATCCTTCCCTATCCACCAGTCCCATTACCAACCCTTCCCTATCCACCAGTCCATTACCAATCCTTCCCTATCCACCAGTCCCATTACCAATCCTTCCCTATCCACCAGTCCCATTACCAACCCTTTCCTTATCAACCACTCCCATTAACAATCCTTCACCTATCCACCAGTCCCATTACCAATCCTTCCCCTATCCACCAGTCCCATTACCAACCCTTCCCCTATCCACCAGTCCCATTACCAATCTTTCCCCTATCCACCAGTCCCATTACCAATCCTTCCCCTCTCCACCAGTCCCATAACCAAACCATCCCCTAGCCACCACACCCAAAAACAACCCTTCCCCTATCCACCAGTCCCATTACCAACCCTTACCCTATCCACCAGTCCCATTACCAATACTTCCCCTATCCACCAGTCCCATTACCAATCCTTCCCCTATCCACCAGTCCCATTACCAATCCTTCCCCTATCCACCAGTCCCATTACCAACCCTTCCCCTATCCACCAGTCCCATTACCAACCCTTCCCTTATCCACCAGTCCCATTACCAATCCTTCGCCTATCCAGCAGGCCCATTACCAGTCCTTCCCTATCCACCAGTGCCATTACCAACCCTTCCCCTATCCACCAGTACCATTACCAACCCTTCCGCTATCCACCAGTCCCATTACCAATCCTTCACATATCCACCAGTCCCATTACCAAACCTTCCCCTATCCACCAGTCCCATTACCAACCCTTCCCCTATCCACCAGTCCCATTACCAATCCTTACCCTATCCACCAGTCACATTACCAATCCATTCCCTATCCACCAGTCCCATTACCAACCCTTCCCCTATCCACCAGTCCCATTACCAATCCTTCCCTTATCCACCAGTCCCATTACCAACCCTTCCCCTATCCACCAGTCCCATTACCAACCCTTCCCCTATCCACCAGTCCCATTACCAATCCTTCCCCTATCCACCTGTCCCATTACCAATCCTTCACCTATCCACCAGTCCCATTACCAACCCTTCCCCTATCCACCAGTCCCATTACCAATCCTTCCCCTATCCACCAGTCCCATTACCAATCCTTATCTATCCACCAGTCCCATTACCAATCCTTCCCCTATCCACCAGTCCCATTACCAATCCTTCTCCTATCCACCAGTCCCATTACCAATCCTTCCCCTATCCACCAGTCCCATTACCAATCCTTCTCCTATCCACCAGTCCCATTACCAACCCTTCCCCTATCCACCAGTCCCATTACCAATCCTTCACCTATCCACCTGTCCCATTACCAACCCTTCCCTTATCCACCAGTCCCATTACCAATCCATCCCCTATCCACCTGTCCCATTACCAATCCTTCCCCTATCCACCAGTCCCATTACCAATCCTTCCCATATCCACCAGTCCCATTACCAATCCTTCCCCAATCCACCAGTCCCATTACCAACCCTTCCACTATCCACCCGTCCCATTACCAACCCTTACCCTATCCACCAGTCCCATTACCAATCCTTCCCTATCCACCCGGCCCATTACCAATGCTTCCCATATCCCCCTGTCCCATTACCAACCCTTCACCTATCCACCAGTCCCATTACCAATCCTTCCCCTATCCACCTGTCCCATTACCAACCCTTCCCCTATCCACCAGTCCCATTACCAATCCTTCCCCTATCCACCAGTCCCATTACAAACCCTTCCCCTATCCACCAGTCCCATTACCAATCCTTCCCCTATCCACCAGTCCCATTACCAATCCTTCCCCTATCCACCAGTCCCATTACCAACCCTTCCCCTATCCACCAGTCCCATTACCAATCCTTCCCCTATCCACCTGTCCCATTACCAACCCTTCCCTTATCCACCACACATGCGAGTATATATACCATACCATCCATATAACCTCATCCCAAAACTTGTCTATTTCTGTACAGGGTAAACTGATAACTAGTGCAAGAATTTTACAAAATTTAATTTTCATAATCCTTAATTTGATCAGCCAACAAAACGACCATCAAGGCCTCTTATCACTGACCATCCAATGCATCATAGCTTTCCACTGTTCCATAATCATCCTTGCTTACTATTTAACTACCAGCAAGGTAAATGCACCCCTACATGGATTAGTGCTTAAAAATGTAATCAGGAAATAATTTTTTAGTTGGGGTTGCAATCAAATTAAGCCAAATACTGTACTTACCTGATCAACAAGAGCCGGATGGAGATAATGAACTTTGGCACGCAGGTGTTGGCATAACACTTGACGTGTCTCTGGCAGTGGCCCACCATCCATCTTCAAACTATATATCCTTTGAAAGGAAAATTTTGTCTTGAAGGCATGAAAACAAATTACAAAGACCAGAAAAAAATCCAATATGACTATAAACATTGGTCCTTATCAGGAATACAGGTCCTCCTCCTTGATTACAAGGTAGACCAAAAGACCCCTTATCTTTGACAGACCACTGTGCTGAAACTGCAGGGCAACTAAAAATAAATACAAGTCCAACTTGGTCCTATTACATGGTGCCACCGATGATCAATTGGAAGGCAACACGGACAAGGTTTTCTGTGTGCAGTTCCTGGTAAGACTGGAAGGCTGTCATGGACAACACTACAGACAAGCCTAAAATAGTAACCTATCAATCCTGAAATAGCAACCTATTGCTGCTAAAATAGTAGCTTATACAGCAAATTATTGCCATTAAAACAGCGAACCATTGCTACTCATAAAGTGGCCCATTATATACTGCTTAAACACTAGCTAATGACTTAAAATAGTAGCCAATCACTGCTAAAATAGTAACCTATTGTCATTAAAATAGTTGAATCTGTCAAGGTAGTGGGTCACTTCAATGGCAGGAGAATTCCTCCTCCTCATGATCTTGTGAGGGCTTGTGGTATTTTTGCCTGTACATACAGTATATGCATAAATCACTAGTTTTTTGGATGGGGAAGGGAAATTTGGGAAACTAGTGACTTCTGCAAGGATTAGTTAGCAACTTAATTATAAAAACATAAAAACTTACCCAACATGAACAGTTTCTTTGTATGCCATTATGTGACTGGTGAAGTTATAGATTTTACCTTAAAGTGATGAATAGAACACTATAACATATCAGAAAGTGTTAACCATCTGAGTGATTTGGGTGTAATAATGAAATAATAACTACAGAAAAAGTTGGTAACTATCTAAAAGCTCACCCATCTCATGATGGCAGATGAAGCCCTTTATTTCTGGTAAGTTTTGAAGTGTTTTTAATTAATCCGCTGAATGTTTCCTGTGGAAATCATTAGTGTTCCAAATTTCTCTCACCCCTTCACAAAAAATGAGTTATTCTCATGAAAAAACAGTGCAAATTAAAAACAAACACATCAAAGCTCACCAGA
Source organism: Eriocheir sinensis (assembly GCF_024679095.1). Lineage (NCBI taxonomy): Eukaryota > Metazoa > Arthropoda > Malacostraca > Decapoda > Varunidae > Eriocheir > Eriocheir sinensis. The sequence goes on along the minus strand of NC_066549.1, from coordinate 6,463,559 downwards.
AGTAAGTCTCATCCTCACAATATGTAGATGTAAGGTAAAATGAGAATTTAAGCCTTTGCAAGACCACAAGGAGGGTAGACTCTGCCACTGCCAAAGTGACCCACTGCCTCAACTACCATATAAGAAACAGTGCATTGTGAAGGGTGTCACAAGTAGGTATTAATTAAATAAAAAAATGCACCTTACCTCAACAAATCTAATCAGAGTTAACATCACCACCCAAGGGTGGATTAAGGGGGTCTTTTTGCAAGAAATGGTAATAAACCAGATGAGGAGCATATGCAATAAGATTTATCAGTTAAAAAGATGTCAAACTCAAGAGTGCAATGGATGCTAAAATAGATAAATACTAAGCAGACTTGGAGAGTAATTAAATTTAGGCACCATTTTCACCAAATGAGTCAAGTAAAGTCCAGTCAAGAAGTGTCATGGCTCATCTTGGATTGCCTCTCTAAAGTACATTTACTCTGATGTATTTTCTCAGTACCTCTTCCCACTAGACGAGTCAGGCCAATTCAAATTGCATTATGTCAAGTCACAGATGCACCGGGCCTATTTCCTTCATCATACAAGTGGACCTCATGATAAATTTAACTAAAGAACGTCCTGCTATATATCATATTTCCCGCTGTATGAGACACACCGGAGTATAAGACGCACCCATGATTTGGCAAGATATATTTATAAAAAAAATATAAAAAACTCCACATATTCCCTAAACTATGACTATGATAACCTTACTTACAATTATGACTATGATAACATATGTTGCTTTGTGCCCTTCTCTGTGTTCCAAGTGTGTTGGTTGAACAATTACAGTGCTTTTACCCCGAGCAGTTGTGACTGAAATGGTAAACAAAAGGGTTGGTTGGTAGATTCACTCACTGTGCAGTGTGCAAGCAGTAATTTTCGCTGAACTGCTGAGGGAACTAATCACACAGGGATGCCACATTCGATGGGCAATCTTGGTCTTGATCTTGACTTTAAGGGACTGTATACCTACTTTCAAGTAGAAATTGATGTTGATTAATTTCTTTCAATCATATTATGTTTTAATAGTTATTTTTACAAAGAGAAGGAAAAATGCATTTACAATAAACACTTTAGTCATCCATGGATATCCTTTTTTTCTTTTTTTTTTAACGTGTATCACAGAAAATGTCAGCTGACCAGGCCACTGCACAGCAGAAGTAGCTCCAGACTAATCCGCCCAAGTCCGCCCCACGATCACCGAGCAGATTCCTGTAACGCAGCACCCTGCTCCACCAATACTGTTCCCGTGTAATTGCTGCTTTATCCATTACCGCCAAGGTACCCAGCATACTGGTAACTGGCGCACCACAGCGGTGTTGTGTGTTGTATTTCGTGTTCACGCCGCGCCTCAGCTCTCACATGTGGCACGTCTTCTTCTTCTTGTGACCTGTAAGGTTTTATCACTTCACATGTCCTCCTCCTCTCTTCTGCTTATTCACACTTTCCTTTTCTATTGCATCACACTATTCATTGTTCAAATCAATCAAAATTTGAACCTTCGGCATATACCATGCAGGGGTAACTTTTTGGCATTTTCTGAGTGAAAAAAAGTGCGTGTTACACGCTGAAAAATACGGTATATTTCATTCTGGGGACATCAGGGAACGAGTGTCAAACAGAGGTGTTTTGGGTGTTGGTTTCGTACCAGTAACAATAACCCCTAGGCCTATCAAAACCTAACCATCGGCGTATAAGACGCATGGTGATTTATCGAATCTTCTTTTTTGAAAAAAAAAGTGTTTTATACAGCAGGAAATACGGTATTCAGTATGTTTACTATCCCCCTACTCATGTGTACAATGATTATTGGTATGTTTGCAATAATATATATATATATATATATATATATATATATATATATATATATATATATATATATATATATATATATATATATATATATATATATATATATATATATATATATATATATATATATATATATATATATATATATATATATATTTTTTTTTTTTTTTTTTTTTACTCCATCTGAACGTCAGTAGTTAGTCAAGTCTATCATCTCCAACACGCCCATGCTCCCCTTCTACGTCACTCAGCTTGTCAAAAATGTCCTTAGACGACAATCTTAACTCTTTTGGTGTGAATACAGCCTTAGATCACCTAACAACATCATGTACTTACAGTCACGCCTCCTTCTCCTTCTTCAGTGTTTCAGGGGCTGGTTAGGCCATGGAACTACTGCCTCTATAGCCCCAGCTGTACAGGTTGCTTGTGGCTGTCGTTGTTTCCTGTCACCCGTCACGCTGGCCACCTGTCACCCGTCACGCTAGCCACCTGTCACCCGTCACGCTGGCCGCGGGTAAACAACAACAGCCAGTGAGCAGTCTTCCCCCAGGGACAATTTTTGACATCACATTGTATACATAAAAAAAAATGTGCCTGGAAAAGGAACCAAGTACATAAATATCTGGTTACACCAGATGCCGCACCAAAGGGCATACATGTCCCGGTGGCTCACCGAAGGCCGTGCTTCTTTGGTGGACCTCCCTGGTGCAGGTTGTGCGCAGCTGTTTGTGGTGGCGACATTTTTAAATGTTCAGTAGTCTCGATTAAATCATTTCAATTATTTTTCCATTGAACACGTCCATTCCACTTGTATTCCTGTACAACGCTATCATCATCAGGTCTTCTCTTTCTCTTCTTTCTTGGAGTGCTGGCAGGCCCACTTCGGTAACCCACTCCTCCAATCTCGTAGGCGGTGGCTGAGTGGTTAGTGTGCGGGCCAGCATTCACCTGTGAAGGACGACGCGGGTTCGAATCCACCGCTACCACCTGGGATTTTTCAGTCACCGCCGAGTGGCCTAAATGACTACCCACATGGACGGAGCCAGAAGGCAGCGTCGAGGAAGGCGAGCCCGGACGGTTTTCACGGCACGTGTTCGGGCTGTGGCGAGAAAGGGCACAGATCGACGCAGTCGGTGTGGATATTTCTTCCTCTCATTATAGTATATCTTATTTATTTTCTCTTTTGTATGTCTACTTTGATGATGTTTTTAAGATATTAATGTTGGAAAACCTTTATCTATCACAGAAAAAATATATTTAACACAAATATGCATTAAAACACAAAAAATAACATTTTAGTTGGGGAGCGCGGGACACACTCCACCATACTTGGATGACTTATAATTTGAGCTGTCAGGCCTTCTCTATAATCGAGACAGCGCTGGTTGAGGCTGACCGAGACGTGGACGAGCACTCGGGCGGTGCGGGCGATGCGGCGGACGCCAGTGGCGACCCTTAGCAAGGACTTGGGGCTAGAGACGCCCTTCTGGGTGCCACCGCCTGCCTGCCGCCGCCCACACCTCCACTGCAGTGACCTCGGCTGGAACAGCGAAGGCCGGGAGGAGATGGATGAGAGACTTTTGTGATGTTCCAGAGGACTAATTTTCTATATGTAGCTACTTCATGTATTTTCTTTTGTATGCCGGGGCAGCCGGGTCGACTGCCTTTTTTCGGGGAAATAGTGTTACACCAGTGGGTGTGTTTTAGTGATTGTGGGAGGGGTGCAGTTTGTGGGACGGAGGGATTCAGGTGGCATGTAGCGAGGGTGAACTCTGGTGTGAGGGACGCCGCGTGGAGTTGAGAGCGTCGCTGGGTGGGACGGAAGCCGGAAACACGTGCTCGCTGCTGCTCCGCGTGCTTGCTGCCTGTGTAGTGGCCGAGTGTGCCCGTGTTCGTGCCCTCCCCGTGCCTTATAGCTTGTACTTTGCCCTGTGGACTAGTGTAATGTGGTTGGAGCCTGTTATTAAAGCAAGGAACCTTGTGCCGTGTGTATTTCTTGCTGCCTTCTTGCCTCCCCCTGGTGTGCGGCCCGCTGTGAATGGCGTCTTGTTGCAGCGCGTCTCCCGCTGTTGTGGGTTCACGACCCCGTGTGTTGCTCGGCACTCCGCCTGCCTGCCCGTGGCTAGTGTGTTGTTGGGGGGCGGCGTAACAATACATACAGCAGTCAAGAAAGGCATCTAAATTCTATGGAATCATTGGTTCTTTGGTTGGGGTGAAAGAGGAAGACTAAGCTCAGCACCACTTTATTCATGATAACTGATATTGTAACAAACTGTACACAATGCTGCTGCTAAGACACATCACCATACAAGGTCCTGTGGGGCTGCTGGGGCTGCTCACTGACTTAGGCTCCAGCAAGCAGCCACATTAGTGCATATCATTACATAATATTACAAAGTTGTGTTTTCAGCCAAGATGCTGTTTTGTGTTATGTGCTCTGTCTATTAGGGTCACACACACCTACTGCATTTACCTTACCAGGATAAATGTGATAAGGTTTCCAAAATCTATTTCAAAATCTTATCAAGGTAACAGTTTGCAAATGATGATATAAAGGAAACACTGAAATTGACTTTAGGAGGAGATACACATCTTGAGGCCCTTTCTCGGGGAAAACAGAATGTAAAACTCAACTAGTGTGGAAGTGGACGATAACAACATCCCATGAGTATGCATGTATATGTGAAAAAAAAAGCCACACTCATTTCTTGGAAAATATATCTTGCCATTATTATTTGTTTAAATATGTTTAAATACACAGTTGGTGCAGTGCACTGGTATCACACATACACCCACCCACCTACCCCCACACACACACACACACTGACACATTAACGCATACACAATTCTTGCAAATTCATTTACTTCATAGGTCCTTCACTCTTCACCCATACCTTCCTTGGCCTACCTTCAGCCATATCCCCTTTTATTCTAAGTTTTAAAATGATTCACAGAGTCATTCGCAACCTTCAATAAGACATGGCCAAAAGACTGATCAACCTGTCCTTGTGTAACCTTGCACATCCATCACACATCCCCTTTATTGCAAGCTACACTAACATCACTGAGTTTGTTTTACTACCGTCAACCGGGGTGACTTCGGACAGTTTTCAAGGTTTTTTGCTGATGAGATTTTTGTTTCTAGGCCTAGGATCTATGCTGAGTGTGCATTTAGTCTGTATTGTTAAGGGCAACATTTTCACGAAACTTAATAGTTTTTGTGCTAAGTGAAAAAGTATGGGTGTCCGAAGTCACCCCATGTCTGGGGGGACTTCAGACAGTGGCTGTATTTCATTGGGTTTACGTATCTGAGCCTTGTTATCAACAAGTCAACTTTTTATCCACTTTTTATCCGAAGTCACCTCGTGTCATAAAATCATAAAATATCACACTCCTCATGTTTGAAGCGTATACACATTTCATATGAAGGAAGAGTCATTCACTGTTATGGAAATTGCTTTCTTACTTCTGTCTCTTCTTAAAAGAATGGTTTAGCCTCATCCCTTGTGCTTGTCACATGACCTTATTTAACAAAATTACTACACAATGCAGGAATTTATTTCCAACCTACGTATCATTTAGTTGTGACTCCAGTTCTTTCAACTCAGCAACTTCATCATTAACTCATTTGATACTCACTTGATCACCTCTGGGTACACTTTTCCTAATCAGCAAATACTAAATACATTTTTTCTTCAACATCAATTAATCTCAAGTTTACCCATCTACAAATACCGCCTATTTTGTGCCCTTAACCATTACAAAACCAAATGTCAATGTTGCTCAGTCCCTTCCCTCATCATGATCACCCAAAGTCTTACAGCCAAATGTATATAAACATTATTTTGCATAAAGTGAACTTACATTTACAGAAAATTGGCAGGAACACAATACATCTAAATATGAGTCTACTACACACCTACTGAATGATGTTAACAATGGTAAAGAAATAACAATTGCTACACTAAAAAAAAAATGGATATTTTCCCATTAACATCAAACCATCAGCTCCACGCTACAACCGAAGTCTAAAAAGCAATGTATACATATTACATGGGCCTGAACACCAACACACACACACACACACACACACACACACAATAAAAAAAGCCCTGCTGTGGTCACTATTTCAATACCAACACACAACCAGGCTGCTCATAACTCTACTCCAGCAGCACCACTAATATGTATTACACATTTCTCACACCACTAGAGTTAACTTCTTTCCTGACACATCACACCCTCACCCCTGTAACACTGAAATAATATGCACAAACCAAACACAAATTAACCCCCTTCTGAGTAAGCATTGTGAACTTATTAATGTTAAATAGCACAACGATGGCACAATGTGGGCTTAACCCGGTAGCAGCGACGGGCCAAGTTTGTGGCTTTACCGTGTAGCAGTGACGGGCCAAATTTGTGCAATGATATAAACCCCCTAAAATAGATGCTACATAATCTGATCACAAATGCTTTGATATATATTATGGAATGGTTTGTGTGAGTGATGATTTTTTCTCATTTTTCTCGCTTAGAGGGACCATTAAGAAACATGATCCCCACTGCTACCGGGTTGAGGCAATTTTGTTTTTGTTACTATCCTGGAATGATACGGAAAACAAGGGATAATAAGCATATGTGACCTGTGATGAGTTAAGTGTTGCCAAACAGACAAGAAAGCAAAGAAGTAAGTAAGTTGGTAGTAATGATGAATTAAATAGAAAAGTAAATGAAACAAAGATGATGACTGAAAATAGAAGGAATAAAAGAAGTTCAAGAAATATGACAGTGAATAAACTACATATACAAATAACAGCAGGCAAATGAAAACAAAGAAAGCAATAAAAACTACAACCTCAAACAACGCACAGAACAAATTAATGAGGTGGAGGAAGGGAAATGGCAGAGGAAAAAAGTGAAAATGGCAAACTTGGGAGGAAGAGGAGGAACAATACATCTCTCCTTAACAAGGCAAAAAATCCAACAGGTCTGTCCCAAAAACATGCACAGTCTTAAAAGAAAAGCATGACAAAAATATCAAAATTCAGGACACCATAAGCTTGCCTCACCTCTGTAAACAAATACAATAGGTGAGAATACATTTTTTTTACACCATTGATACTTATTTTATACACAAAAGAATAATCATGATCCCAGGTGGTATGGGGTGAAGCATACGCATAACGCGCGCACAAATAGCAAAACAACGTGGATAAACAACTGGTAATGCACTCCTACTTCAGTTCAGTGCTAGTAACTTTTGTCTACTTTATTGACCACTTTAGTTTAATGGATTCTGGCAGTTCAAGGTCATGTTATCTATAAATTCAAATCGTAGTATACTTGACAAATAAACAACTAAACCTCCCATGCATCAAGTTCTTTTTGACAACTACTACTCGCATCACACAGAGACCGCTCTTATTGTAGGTGCTGCCTATTAGATGTATAAGTAAGCTTCTTTCAATAACCAAGTCAAAATAGAGCTTTGATAACATACAATATCATCAACTTCTGGCAATGGGGAGCAGACATGCATCAAAGGAATGAAAAGCTGCACTGGAGGGATAATGTGGAGGACATGAGTGAGGACTGATGGAGGAACATGCACAGAAATCAGTAATGTGGAAGAAACAAAATGAAGAGAATAGTTTCCATATAAAGTAAAAGCACTAACAAGAAGAGAAATATGCTCAGAATATAAATAGTCTTAAAAAAAAAAAAAAAAAAAAAAAAAATCCAGTGAGTATATACCCTTTCACGTTAAATATGGGAAAATCTTTTAAGAGCACAGCTACTTAGCTGTTTCCTACCCTTCTCACAGGGCTCATTTCCATAGGATAGCAAACAGTGGTGTGTGGGGGCAGCTAAGTAAGTACATCCAGTGAGCAATTACTATGAAGTTAAGTAAGTCAAGTGTTAAGGGTTTGCCTAACCATCGAGATAAGTTGTAGTGCACAGTAAGGTAGATAACACAGAGCTAACTTCAAATAAATAAATGAGCGCACACACACACACACACACACACAAAGTGAATCAAAGTGCCAAATATAAGTCCAGGTGCTGAGTAACGAAGTAGAAGCAATATATCCTAAATCTATAAAAATAGGGTTTGTGCTGGTGATGTTTTGGATGCATAAGTGCTGTCAGCTATTGAAATCAGAGTGGACACTGACTAAAAGGATTTCAAACTACATTTACTAGAATACAAGATACAGCAAAGAAAAAGGAACCTCTTCCAAGTATGAACACCTCTTTTTATAACTACAAACTGAAGGATGTAACTGGAAACGGAAAATGGTGGTAAGGAATTCTTCCATTAAAGTGTGAGATAATGTAAGGCCAATGCTCGGAGTGACTACTTATTACACTCATCTTATTAATTTATTAAAAACTGCTTAAGTAAATAATAGTTACAGACCCATAAGAACCCTTTCCTTTCTATACAAAATCAGGTGTCCATTGCTAGTGTGCATGGTGAGACACATCACTAACCTGTGTGACAAACTCTAATCTCCAAGCACAAGCTTATGTCATAACCTGCAGACCGGTCCCTGCCTCTGTCATGGCCCTGGTTGTCCATTACATGGAATAAAGTTTTAGATAAAAATGCTGACTTGATACTCAGGCCCATTTTATTTCCCTAATTTCAGAAGAAAAGTCTACTAGGAATTATGGTTATAGTGAATACATCATCAATGATTCCTTATTATGTATAAAACTTTCCAATATATATCATTTAAACCATCTTTCCTCTCCCTTTTCTTTATTTCAGTTTTATTTTTAATGGACAGTATCTTAAAACTTTGACCACACATGTATTAAGTAAATGAAGAGCCTGTTTTCTGTGAGCTGCAGTCTACTGTGTCTGATGCACAGAATCTCACAAAGTTACAACACAAATGAAAGTCAACTAAAGATAACAATTACGTACACCCAACCAAGGCATGGTAAATATATATATACTATATATTCTTAGCATAATATAAATCAAATAGTATATACATTTTCTTCTATGCTCTACTGATCATGCCAAATAAATGTTACAGTATGTATATTGCTTTTGTTCCTAAAGCCTACCACAGGCATCCATATATAAATAAAAAAAAGGATAATTGAAAGAGAAAGAAGTATACATATACACATACATACATAAATACATATGGACAGACAGACACAGACAGACTAGTAGACTGACAAACAGACAGACATGGGAAGAAGGAAGCAGACTTCATGTGCCCTAAGGGTGTCTCAAATCAATTTGCCTTAATGTGCAGCGATAAAATTTACAGATGTGTGAAGCAATGACTCATCCTTACAGACACTCATCTTGAGTTATGATCTGAATTGTCCAGATGAAAATTCAAACCATGGCCTCATAAGTTTTTACCATAAACCATACACCCTGACCTATATGTTTATCCTCTGCTAGTACCATTATGAGAAAATAGTGATACAAAACACATAAAAGTGAAAAGAAATACATATTCAAGTGCCAAGGATTTTTTTTTTCATTTTTACCACTGTAGACTTTTCAGCAAATTGTCTTAGGTATTTTGTGTGTGTGTGTGTGTGTGTGTGTGTGTGTGTGTGTGTGTGTGTGTGTGTGAGGGTCGTGATTCCTCAGTAAATACACACAACATGGCTGCTATATTTATGTGCTTGTCTTCATATGACAAGTTTATACAAAATCCTACAGGGACTATAAAACACCTCTCTTGTCTGTGAACAGACTCATTAGCTATGAAATGGATACAACAATGGTATGCATATTTATATCAACAGCAGTATTTTTGTGCAATAGCTAACTATCCAGAACATGTACCCAGCAACCACGAGAGACAGCACTATAATCAGCTAGACACACACACGAAAAAAAAACTTGCTTTCCTTTTCATGTCGTTTACTATATCTACTTGCTTTTATATCATCAAACATTTTTTTTTTAATTAAATAACTTCCAATCAATTCTTTATATAAAGCAAAAAGAAACACACACACACACACACACACACACACTTCAACTAACATTCTTTTAAACAAAAACTTTCATATAAACTCTAAATATCACTTCTTATTAATATTCTACCCTCACAAAATACAGCAAAGCATTTGTTATTAGTTGATACGGTCCTCTGCCAAACTACCCTATATCAGACAAAGAAAAGAAAGCAAAAGTAGCTGCTCTGAATACAAAATAAGTTCCATTGTTCGCATGGTGAGATAAGTAGGAAGGAGTACGTCACACTGAAAACAATATGCGTGTGTATCTTCATGGTTATCCTAGTTATTGTGTATTTATATGCACATTTAAAAAATACATTTAATAATGAAGTTGGGCTATCTTTAGTTACTTTCACCTTGCTAGTTTGAGCAGCATTACTGTTATGTCTACTTGACCACATTGAGCAACAAGCCTCACTTAGTAACACCTGAATACAAAGGAAAGAAGGTAAAGTGAAGAATGGTGAAGGGAATTTCTCCTTAGCTGCACATGCAAGGGAGGAACTAAGGTTGTTTACTTTTGTGCCTCTTGCTACTCATGACCAATCTCACTTTCTCAGAAAACAAAAAATGTCACTGTGAATCGTGCCATACATTCTTGGGAAATATAACAAATATACTGAGTTCTTAAATCCACATCACTGTACCTTGGTAAATTTTTCTCATGAGCATGGCTATATGGATTTGGAAGGGTGAAAGCTTAATGTCAAATACCCTCTGAATAGAATGCTCAAGTATGCCTTACATAAAACAGCAAGTTTTGCAATGCTCTTGGAGAGTTTCTCTTAGAAAATCTTTTCCTAAAATTTCCTAACCTAAATTTCTTTCTACCAGCAGTTTTGTGTCTTGGTCCAGAAGATGCAGAAATAAATAATATAGAAAGTGATGGAGAAGAAATGTTCTATTTTACTCCATCAGATTCTTCCTAATTCTCTAGCAGCAATAAAGGGAGGCTGGAAGTGGATTACCAAGGTGTTTTGTAAATTTCTGTTTTCACTTTTCACTACTTTCCACTCTTTTCAGTACATATCCAATTATGGAATGTCATGCAAATACTTTGGAAAATGTTCTGATGGAAGATGAAGACAAAGAGCAAAGAATGAAAAGAGTGTTGTGTGTGCATGTACACTGATTATTTTGATGGGCTTGTGAAGCATTTATTTGTTCATCACCTGACATCCATAAACCTCCCCTCCAGGACTGCTACGCTGCACACAGTTATCAGACTATGAAGCATCTACTGTATATTTATTAGAAAAAAGAGAAAACGCAAGTTGCTATCGTAAAGTTTGTGCCAAGAGCTTACAAAAGTCTGCCATTATCACCATTATAATAGTACCATTATCTGCTCTTACTCACCACAATTAGTGTTCAAATGTACCATATTGTAGAGCACAGCACCAAATCACACACACATGCACACATGAGCACGCACACACACACACACACATGTAAATGATGCCAATGGGCTCAAGTATGCACACATTATCTACTGAGCACTAATTCATGCACTCGATACACACACACACACACACACACACACAATGAAAATATAACATGCAACAATACTATGAAAATAGCAAAATTACTCCAAATGGTATAAAATCCTAGGCAGCCTAACACTGGTGGACAGAAGCATCCAAATGACAGACTGGTTGAGAGGAGGAGTATCAAAAAGACAGAGAGCAGGTTTGTAAAAAATAGCTGTCACAACCAACTACTACCAGAAGTTAAAACAAAGCCCAGCAAGAGACGTATGTACATTTTACAACCAAACGACAACAAAAAAAGAAGGAGCACATGAAAAGGGAAAAAGAACAGGAGAAAAAAGGGTAATAACTTAATAGGAAAATGGCGAATCGTGATTATTTAATAAAATCATAACTTATTACCCAAGACTCAACTGCTGATGGTCCAGGTGATTGACATTATCATTAAGCTGTAGATCCTCTAACTTAACTAACCCGGCAGGTAGCCGATCCCTCCCTAGACGATAATGCTGCTGCTGGGCGCCGAAATCATCTTGGTGATACGCTCTCGGAGGCATAAGCGCCCCTTCTTCATCTTCCTCCTCCTCCTCGTCTTCCTCATCTTCCTCCTCTTCCTCTTCCTCTACACCTTCCTCCCTTGCTCTCCCTCTTCCTCTGTCATTCTGCCGCCGCTGCCTATGTCGTATGTCGTTCCCTTCCTCATCCTGGTCGTATGTCAAGTCGTTGGCTGCCAGCGCTGCATTTTCGTCATCAACTGCTGCGTCAAGGTTGTCTGTAATCAATGAGACGGAGGTGAGGGGGGGATGGGAGAGAGAGAGAGAGAGAGAGAGAGAGAGAGAGAGAGAGAGAGAGAGAGAGAGAGAGAGAGAGAGAGAGAGAGAGAGAGAGAGAGAGAGAGAGAGAGAGAGAGAGAGAGAGAGAGAGAGAGAGAGAGAGTTTTATGGACAGAAACAAAAAGATATAAACAGACAAACAGACACAAACAGAAACAGAGAAGACAGAAAAGAAAATCACTGACAAATGGACAAATAGTATATACAAACAGGCAGATGGAGATTTGATGAAACTTAAAAGAAACTATATGCTAAATCTCAAAGAAAATTTCAGAGTTTTTAGGAAATAATTAGCATAACTTTTAAATCATCACTTTTGAATCTTATAAACAGAAAATGCAACCCATGAGTGGAAATTTACTCATCTCAAGTTGAGAATCTAAGATTGAAGGAAAGTTATATCATTCTATCTCATTGACATGTATGCTAGAGAGTACTAAGATTTTATCCAAAGCTGAATATACCTGTTTTGGCTGCAATGTGAAAAGTACAAAGTGACAGTCTGAGTTGTGGAAGATATGAAGCTTTTGTACTACATCCTTACAGAAGGTTGCCCAAGGAACACACACACACATACACACACACTGTAACTTATTGTGAAATAAATTTAGCTTTAATTTTACTTTTCAGTGACTAAGTTCCAGGGTGCATCTGCAACTTGCAAGTCATTTTGCATAAGTACACAGTCAATTGTGTGAAACCTATACTCATGAGCAAAAGAAATTATCCTCCCCTTCTCTCTCTCTCTCTCTCTCTCTCTCTCTCTCTCTCTCTCTCGCTCTCTACATACACACACACTGCTCTGATAGCTTAGGTGTTTAAAGCTCTGTGCTGCCAGACTTTGCAGCCTGGCAGGCAGAGGTTCGAGCCCTGCTCAGGCTGGGATTATTTCTCTGACAAGGAGCAGTTACTGTCCCCCCTTGAGAAAGGGGGATGGGGTGTGTGATGTGTGAAGGTTCCGGCAGTACCCAGGGATCGACTATATATTATAATGAGCCTTGCTCTAATTGGGAGGGTAACTGTCCAGCTCGTGATAATAAGGCCATGGTAAATCATACGCACACACACACACACACACACACACACATGTACCCAATCACAAAGAATGAAGTCATGCATGAAAGTAAATATAAAATAAAAGCTAAGACAAGCTAAGGACAGACATGAAAGCAAAGGTTAGTACAGTGTCAAGCAATCAAGAGTCTAGACACAACCCAGCAGACCAGCAAACACAGGCAAGCAGGAAGACAGGCCCTCTATCCATCCATCCGTTCATCCATGAGTACAGCCATCCACCAAAGGTTAGTAAGAAATGGCCCCACTCCAGCACCGTCCATTGGGAAAACCACTCGCCTCTCCAGCCAATCGGGTGACGTTTCTAGGACATTTATGATTGGGTAGATTTTCAATGGGCTTGTTTCAATTAGTAGTGATTGGATTAAAAACAACTTGCCAACTTTACAACAAGAGAGCCGGCCCTTGAGCTGGCACTTTTGTTGGAAAAAAAAAAAAAAAAAAAAAAAAAAACCTCAATCATTTACACATTATTGTATCTCTTGCCCTTTCTCACATATAAAATGTGAAGTGATTCCCAACCCACTGACAGCATTGCTTCTTGACATTCTTAATGGTACAGAGGGAAAACAAATGTAATAATTTCAAATCCCAACTTGAGTGAAACAAATTTTTCAACTGATATATTTAAAAGTGTAAATAGCAGCTGATTATTTTGTACTTCTGCTATTCTGATCTACTTTATCCATGGCATTTTTTTCTTTAAAGATTAATGATATACTGATCTGCCTCAGATATTATGTTATATGATTTAGTTTTTACATCTCAGAAGTTTCTCTACTCAAAATGATATGTGAAGTTACATTTTCCCTTCATAGGTATTATACATATGGATTACTCATATCATTGTAGCTCTAGTTTCAGTGAAGTTTTTTTGGCATAATTTTACATCCTCTCATACCACTAAATGAGACAATGCCCATACAGCAAGTGTTTTCCCAAAGAACAGCAGTAGGCTGGGGACGGCAACTCACACACAGTGGTGGGCAAGAAACGCGACGAGAACAATTAAGTATGGCGACGCAGGGTCAGTCTCCTCATGGCTCTCTGGGAAGTCGTTGCTCTAGCTGTTGTTGATGGTGCTCCTCATCCTCATCCTCCACCTGTTCAAGTGCATTGTTGTGGTCCTCGTGGTCCTCGTTCTCAACGTGACGATGAACGTGAGGCTGCGGAGGCTCATCCAGCTGCTCCTGAGCATCATTCTTGTCCTCTGTGTCTGCCTGGCCATGGTCCAGGCCTACCATTACTGCTCCATCCTTGCCTTCCCGTCCATTTTTGTCGTGCAGAGAGATGGGCTTGTCAATGGGTTTTGGTGCCACTGCTGCTGATCTGAGCGGCTCAAATATGTTTCCATTGCCCTGACCGCCCTCTAAATTATTACCTGAAACAGGTCGCAGCTAAGAGGAAGGGTGGCAGTGGCAGTGCTTTGGTGGGCATAGTTCTCTCACTCATTCATTTAAACCCACATACACGAGCACACAATACTCATACCCACACACACTGATGGGCAGGCAAACACCAGCAAACAGATTTACAAAAAGCCAATTCAAAGTCTCCCAATGAAGCAAACACACATTTATCATAGGTAAAAAAAAAAAAACATTAACCCTTCAAGGTCTCACAATTCTGAGCATGTAAGTTCAATTATGACATGACTGTAATCACAAGGAACAGAAAATATCCCCAGAGAAACCCTTTAAATAGAATTGCTCAAAGCATTGGCAACAATGATAACTACCTGTGGTGCCAAGTGCAAGAGGTTAACTAAGTATTCTTAAAACCATTTGGGGTTCTTTGGGAATGGATGTGGATATTTCTGATGTTTCAAGCCATCATCAAAAGACAGTCTTAGCAATGCACTACTTTACCTAATGTATCACACCTAAGACAGAGGGTTGTGTGGAGTTTTAGGTAATTCTGCATAAATGGTGTGTGTGTGTGTGTGTATTTACCTAGTTGTGACATACAGGAAAAGAGCTATGCTCGCACTGTCCCGTCTCCATATCCATTCTTATCCAATTTTTCCTTAATATCATGTTTCTTGCACAAACCACCTCCTCCTCTGGTCTATTTCATAGCTCAGTGCTTCTGTTTGGGAAGCTAAACTTTTTCACATCTCTCCTACACGTGGTCGTCCTCAACTTCTATCCATGTCCTCTCGTTTCTCTCTCGTTCCACACACACGTCCTCTCTGTCCAAATGCTCCACTCCGCTCGCGACCCTGTACACTGCTATCAGGGCTCCTTTCTCTTCTTCTCTCTAGTGTTGTGAGCCCCATGCTATTGAGTCTCTCCTCATTAGTCCGATCTCTAAGTTCCCGTACCATCTTAGTTGCCACTCTCTGCACTCTTTCCAGCTTCCTTATGTTCTTCTTTTCATGAGGAGACCAGATCACTGCTGCTTACTCCAACCTTGGCCTTATCATTGTAACTATTATTTTCTTCATCATCTCATCCAAGTACAAGTGTGTGTGTATTTACCTAGTTGTAGCTTTACAGGGTTTAGGCTTACGCTTGTGTGGTCCTGTCTCCGTATCTGTATTTGTCCAACTTTTCCTTAAAGCTTTGCACACTCTTTGCCGATGCTACATCCTCACTTAGTCTGTTCCAAACCTCTATATTTCTTTGCAGGAAGCTATATATCTTTGTCTCTCAAGCATCTTCCTTTCCTCAATTTTTTACTGTGTCCTCTTGTGTTCCTGGTGTTTATTCCTTCTCTTAGTAGTAACTCCTGATTATCTACTTCTTCCATTTTGCTCAGTAATTTATAAATTTGTATTAGGTCTCCCTTTTCTCTTCTTTGTTCTAGTGTTGGTAGGTCCATTTCCTTTAATCTTTCTTCATATGTCAATCCCTCCAGCTCTGGAACCATTTTTGTTGCCATCCTTTGTATTTTCTAGTTTTTTATGTTTCTTCTTATGGGGAAACCACACCGCCTCTGCATATTCCAATTTTGGCCTAATCATAGTGGTTATTAACTTTTTCATCATATCTTTATCCATGTAGTGGAATGCTAATCCGATATTTCTCACCATATTATACATTTCACCATCGATTTACGTGAGTATTGTGTCCCTGAAGAGGTTGTGTAAATAAAAAACAATGTAAATCAAACAAGAGGTAGGTTTCTATCGAAAAATAAATATTCACTTCATTCAGTGGAGAGAGAGAGAGAGAGAGAGAGAGAGAGAGAGAGAGAGAGAGAGAGAGAGAGAGAGAGAGAGAGAGAGAGAGAGAGAGAGAGAGAGAGAGAGAGAGAGAGAGAGAGAGAGAGAGAGAGAGAGAGAGAGAGAGAGAGAGAGAGAGAGAGAGAGAGAGAGAGAGAGAGAGAGAGAGAGAGAGAGAGAGAGAGAGAGAGAGAGAGAGAGAGAAAGAGGGACACCATGAGCGACTGGATAGTATTGGTACCGGTACCGAGCTCAGCTGTGTGGCTGCGGCACCGTGTGAGTCCAGTTGTGTGAGACATCTGGTGGCCACTCCATAAAATATCGCGTATAAGTGAAAAAAACGTGTAAATTAAACATTTATTGGGATTTTGGACCCAGCGTTATTTAAAAAATGCGTAAACCGAACTCGCGTAGATCGCATAAATCAAAAACAATGTAAATCAAACAAGAGGTAGGTTTGTATCGAAAAATAAATATTCACTTCATTCAGTGGGGGAGAGAGAGAGAGAGAGAGAGAGAGAGAGAGAGAGAGAGAGAGAGAGAGAGAGAGAGAGAGAGAGAGAGAGAGAGAGAGAGAGAGAGAGAGAGAGAGAGAGAGAGAGTATCCATATCGCCGAGATATCTACTCAGGCACTCAGCCTCAGACTCACTCGTGTGAGGAAGAAATGAGGGACACCATGAGCGACTGGCTAGTATTGGTACCGGTACCGAGCAGTCTGGTACCGGTACCGTACCGTATAGCTGGTACCGTTAGAACCGGTACTGATACCGGTACCAGCCCACCTCTATTGTTGAGTAGCATGGCAGCGTGGGTACTGTATTGTAGTTCAAGTGGAAGAATTGAGCTCAGCTGTGTGGCCGCGGCGCCGTGTGAGTCCAGTTGCGTGAGACATCTGGTGGCCAATCCATAAAATATCGTGTATAAGTGAAAAAACATGTAAATTAAAAATTTCTTTGGATTTTGGACCCCGCGTTATTTCAAAAACACGTAAACCAAACTCGCTTAAATCGAGAGTTACCTGTATCCGATTTACATGACTCAGGCTGTTGATTATCTTGTATTGTCACTCCCAGATCTCTCTACTTGGACTTTCTTTAATATTTCTCCATTTCCCATTTTATATGTCCATTTTGGTCTCCCTTCACTCTTACCCATTTCCATTACATGACATTTCTTCACATTGAATTCCATCTCCCATTCAATACTCCATTGCCAAATCTTGTTCAGGTCATCTTGCAGAATTTCACAGTCTTTACCGTTTCTTATATGTCTTAGCAATTTTATATAATCTGCAAACAGGCTCATATAACTGTTTACTCCTTCTGTCACATCATTTACATATACTAGGAAAAGTACTGGTGCCAATACCAATCCCTGAGGCACTCCACTCTCTACAATTCTCCATTTTGATTTTATGTCCTTTACCACTGTTCTCATCTCTCTTCCCTTAAGTAGCTTTCCATCCAGTTTATCATTTTCCCTTTCAATCCTCCTCTATTCTCCAGCTTCCATAGCAGTCTCGTATGTGGAACTGTGTCGAACGCCTTCTTCAGGTCCAAGTAAACGCAATCAACCCATCCGTCCCTTTCCTGTATTTTGTCTGTCACTCTTGAGTAAAAGCTCAGTAAGTTTGTTACACATGAGTGCCCTTTTCTGAAGTCATATTACTTACTTGTGATTATATTATGCTCGTCTAGAAATCTCGCCCATTGCTTCTTTATCACTTTCTCACATATTTTACATATTACACTGGTCAATGATACAGGTCTGTAGTTCAGGGGTTCTTCCTTCCTTCCACTTTTGTATATGTGTGTGTGTGTGTGTGTGTGTGTGTGTGTGTGTGTGTATGCACTGAGGGAACCCACCACATGGTCAACCCCCCCCCCCAGAAAACTGGGTCAGAGTTGCAACTGGAGCCTCAAGGTCAGCCCCTTCCCTTTGAGAGACTGCCCCTGGTCACCCATAACTGTAAGTATGTCTGAAGCATGATGAAATGTTACATCCTATTTGGCATTTGCTATTTATTAATTGAATAATGTACCTTCTGGGTTTTTTTCAACTCCATGTTTAAGGAAAGGACCAGATGTTTCAGACTTCTCTTCAGTACTGTATGCATCATCGCACAGACAGAGGCAACTGGCCCCAAATATTCAGTAGTTTCTTCCTTATTATAATACATCAGTAAGAGTTGCTAGATACATTTGCATTTCTTCCCTTGACCCTAAGTTGACCAAGGATAATTTTGTTGAATGGTTTACCAATTCTGTAACTCTTTGCTCTAGGCCTCCCTCAGAGGTTGGGTGGCATTTTTCTTGTTCATGACTATTTTGACTAAGTCTGTATTTCTAATCATCATTCATATGCTAAAAGATTGCCTGGCACCCTTATAGTGTTTTATGCCTTGCAGCTTTAATTAAACTCATCTTGGTATAGTTCAGATGTGTAGCGGAGACAGGCCTCATTTCTGTTACTGAAGTGCAAAAGGTTACTTAACTCAGAGTATCAGCCACTCCAGGGTTTGCCCAAGCACTAAAATCCCCCACAGAAAAATGTATATATATAAAAAAATAAAAAAATAAAAGATATTATACAAATGCCACTTCTCAAAATTCGGAGAAGGTATCTGAATATCATGGGAAAAAAAGAGCAATAACAATACCAGCAGAAACATTCAGCTGAGAAACCCCCAAACACACACAAGTAGGTGCAGGCCGTGAAGTATGTCAACTTCTCTTCCCAAAGTAACTTGACAAAACAGCCACAGGTAAGTGCCCGTGGGACACACAACAGAATACATACCCAGAGGACCTTTTTCAGGCTTTTGGAAAGAATCTTGTTCATTTTATTATACGTGCTGCGTATGCATATTTAAGTAAAGTATATGTTTCAAAGTTAAATTCGTAAGGCTGAGATTACCATGAATATTATGTTTGAGATGCTGAAACTAGTATATGAATTGAAAAAAATCATAGCAGGAGTCCAGTTTACCAGCAAATGAATAATGAATATAAATCAATTGAATACTGTATGATTCTGGAAATCCTAATGTTAGAATCACACAATGTATATGTGTCTATCCATTGGACACCAGGCAAAATGCTCTGATTAGAATCCTTCACTTGCTGGTTTATCAGAATCAACCCTCAACTCATTTATTTCAACAGGAGAAAAAAAAAAAAAAGGGTGGATATATCGGCATTTTTGCTGCATTCATCAGTGTTTTGCTGGTGGAAGGGAACTGGAATAGATTCTGAGGTATAAAGAAGCGAGTAAAATGTAGTTGAAATGTCATCCAGTGACTGAGGATTCTGTGTGAAATAGTATCTGCTGTGGAAAGATAGTTTTGAATGTAAAAAAAAATTCATTTATATATAAATCACCAAATCTGTACATGATTGCAATCATCAAATACTCATTGAATGCTGGAGGAAGACTGGTAAATTTAAGTGTTTTTTTCTGATTAGAATTTTTTTTTTTAAATAAGTTCAACAAGTAATACCACAAATAAATTCTATCTTTTGGTACAAAGTAGGAAGACAGGCTTTACATAGGAATAACTTTTAGGCAAGTTGATGCAGTGAAACCAAAACAACTGGCATGAAGATCATTAAAGTGCAATTTACAAGTGACCACAAGGCTAACAAGTGTTTCCAGGATCTCTTTCCTTGAATTGCCAGTAAATGATAATGGTGTTTTGTAGACAACAATAACAAAAACAAAAGCAGTCCCCAAAACTCAAACAAACCCAAAGTATGCCCAGGCCATCCCAAAACCACACACACTCAGGAGCAGAATCAAGGCAAAACCGCGGGACTTTCAAGGTCTTATTTACCTCCCTCCCCGAATCCCTGGGAAGACGACAGGTTGGTGATTCTCTTCAGACTTTTCCAGCTCCTTGTTGTCGTCTGCAACACTCACATCATCAGCATAGAGCAGAGATAAGTTATGGTAGAAGTGAAATGGTGGAACTTAATTAGACCTCCACTGCAAGACAACCCAGGAGGAAGAATCACGCACCATCTCAGACTTGGACCTTCTCCCTTTCCACTTGGCAGGAACAGTGACATAGGCAGTAACCATGACTTCACACATCAAAAGAAGTCTTGTGAACGTGGAAGAGTATATTTAGTATTTTCATTTGTATTATTTTGTATTGGCTTACACTACTTCCCTTCATAATGCTCTCCAGTTTACCTATTACCCATTTGCCCTGCACTGCTCTCTCCCTGAATCCTCCCATTCTTACATAAAACTGTCCCTTCCTCCATCTTCTCTTCCCTCAACCAGATCTTGCACTCTGTCGTGTTCTCTGCCTTAACTCTGCTTGACTGTACAAAATCAATGGTTTGCTCTTTTGCCCTTTTAAATACCATTACCTTTATCTTATTTACTTTGAACTTTTTCATCGGGAAAACCCTGTGAAACTCACAACCCCCTGCAGCATCCTTTCATTTTATGTCAAAATTTTCATCTACAAATAGGCCAGCCAGCCATGACTGCTGTGTACCTCTCACTTTCAGCCTTGCACCTAAAACCCTTACTCTTGTTTTCATTTCATATATACAACCAATACAACAAAGTATATATATATATATATATATATATATATATATATATATATATATATATATATATATATATATATATATATATATATATATATATATATATATATATATATATATATATATATATATATATATACTTTCTATTTGCCTTTATAGGACCAGTGCTGACAGGACTTTTTTGTTGTGTTTTTGCCCTTCAGCTGTTTCCTCTATTAAAAAAAAAAAAAAAAAAAAAAAATTGACATCTCACACCCTTACCAAACACCCAAACCAACAACAAAACTCTCACTCATCTCTGGTTTATGCGCACAGAGGTAATTGTACCCTTCACAAAAGATCTGATCCCTTGAAGTAAATGTCCTCCCACACCATACATCTTCAAGTTATCACATAAACCTAGTGTGAACCCTGTCATAAGCAACCTTAAGTTCAGTGAAAACAGCAAATACTGCACTAGTATTCTTGAGAAAGTTTAGAAGCACCTATGTATTTCAAAAATTTTCTCTTCACTATATCTCCACACGACCTGCGTGTCATGAAACACACTAGAAATTAATCCAGACCAGGAAAGGGTTTTGCCGGCGCCGGTGATCAAGCCCGACACCAGTGAGGCGAGAAAGTCACTCCTTAGCCAGTCGGCCAAACAGTTACCCCCACTTGCAGGGTGAGTTCCAGGAGCCTCGCCCATCAGGCGGGTCTTGGCATTACACCTACAGGATATATTCTTGAGCAAATCAGGATTTGTTCTGTTCTGTTGCATTATGGCAAGGTTGAATGGGAGAAAAGATGAGATTTCAATCTCTCTCTCTCACACACACAAGCATACTCCCCACCACATCAGCACACGCATGTGCACACACACACACACACACACAAACTAACATTCACACACACATTCAGTTCAGCAGAAACAGCAGCAGCAAGAGCAACAGGGTCAGTAAACAAGAGAAACACATGGTCCCTAAATCAATCTAAATATCAATAAAAAGAAGTGTAGGCCCTATGAACAGAGAAGAAACACGTGGCTATTCAGAGCTGGAGTAACTGAGGCAAGAACTATGTTGAACACTATACTACAAACACACGCTCATAACAAGTAGTATTCTCATCAGCTCTGGTCATTTGTATTAAAAGGCTTTGCAACAAAAAATTGGTGCTCAGGCTAGTTATCTACAGGGCTTGATGGCAGGCATACTACAGCAAGTACATTGAGCAAGATACTATTTTGAAATTTTTTATTTAACACTTAAAACTTGACAAAAAAAATGATTGAAAATGACAGGATCAATTTACTATGCTGTAGTAAGTGCTCTTGTCGTGTGCTACATTGCACTCTCTAATGCTACACAAATATCTATTACTATAGAAATCAAGAAATCCATACACTGGATACTACTGAGGACACTGCTATCTACAAGGGAAGATGTGCAATGAAGCTGCCAGAACACCAACCTCTCTTGCTGCGCGCCAAATCATCCACCCTCTGCTGATCCTGGCCTGTGTGTGGTGCGTGTGTGGGTGCAAGAAAAACAGTGGCATGTTGGAACTTAGTTCACCCAATATGGAACAGGGTAAAGTGTTTCATTTTGATTTATTTAATAGGATTATAGTATGTGTAAAGGAGGCCTGATATAAACGGACAAACAGATAGGCAAATGTAATCTCTCTCTCGCACGCACACACACACACACACACACACACACACACATACACACACACACACACACAGTGACCAGTACAAAACAATAAATAAATTTAGCACTAAGTTTGACCCATCAAGGCATGGAGAGCATAGCTCATTTCTTGTGTTGACTGGATAAACAGATCCATACTAAGTAAATTCTGCTTCCCCCCCTCCCTCAGTACCATTCACATTAAGAACTCACTTCAGAATGGAGAATCAATAAAAACAGGTAAATAAACAAACTTAAAGATATTCCTACCCAAGAAAAATATTCTGAATAACCAAAAATAATCACACACACGCAAGCACGCACATACACACATATGCATGCACGTACGTCCACAAACACACACACACACACGCAATCAATAGCTCATGATGATGTAATCCCCATAGCAGAGTTGTGCAGTGGTAGGAAAGAGAGGAAAACCTTCCATGCCTCTTGTAAGCTCAATGGTTTTAATTTTCTCCTGCAGAAATGCATAAAGAAACTTCAGAAATATTCACCGTGGACCTTCAGATAAGGCCAAAGAGGCTAAAGGCAAGTCTAAAATTTCCATGGGAGTTAAGAAACGCAATATCCCCAATGAATGGATGCGACTGAGTGTCACGCAGAAGGTTCTAACCCCTTACAAGTTGGCAGCGTAGCGATGGTTTGGCTTCTGGATGGGCTACAGGACTTTCTTCAAGAGAAATCATGATAATCTGGCAGGAAAGCAATATTATGGAATAGTTTTGGGTTGTTAAAAGATGTGGATTAGTGAACTGAGATGTTGCTGACCCTGCAGTAAGCCATCCTGAGAGAATCCTTGCTTCATCATTCCCACCATCATTTATTTTGTCCAGGAGTAGCTCTTATTTAATTCTTATCACATTTTTCTGTGTTAATAAATATTTATTTAGTATCAAGTTTTTCTTCAGTGCTGGACAAATAAGCAAATTTCGTTGAATATCACCTCAATTTAGCATAAAATTGGTTTAGCAAAGTTTCTTTGGAACCTATTTTGTGTGAATTTAATGTCTTAATGTGTGTAGCTACATGCAAGTTTGTGTATGAATTGTAGCAGGGTACCAAGCTGACAGGGTAGGGCAAAGTGATGGCTGGCATCAGAGTGCCCTGGGACCAGACCTACCCTGCGCCGGGGGTGCAGCGAGAACATCATTTTGAGGTTCGTGAGGTTGGTCAGGTGCATCCACTGGTTGGACCAGTGGGTGATGTCCTTCTGCCACTGGAGCTGCTGGTCTCTCCATCACTGCTGGACCTGAAATGAACAGAGGCAGTTTGATTAAATTACATTTTATGTTTATATAAATAATAAGAGAGTGATTAGTGGCCCTTTACATGAGACAAGAACAAACATCAAATAAAATACAGACTTTGAACTATGGAAAGCAATAACCTCTTAAAAACCATCAACACCCTTTAAAACCATGCAATAGTTAGAACAGCAAAATGGACAGACACAAGTCTATGACAAACAGGCCTGTTGTTCCAACCATCAGAACCTATTAACCTTTCACACACCAAAAATTTAATAAGTTTCTTTTTCCACTGTGACATCCATCTGGGGCTCCCTAGGGGGCCTCGTGGAATGGCCTGACCGTGCGGCGAAAAAATTTATCATGTTATCGATTTCACCCACGAGTAGTCTTTTTTCCTGGCATTATTATACATCATTGGTTTTGGAAGAGATTATTCTGCCTTATGGATGAAAAAAATTATCAAGATATGCAAATAAAGAGCGAAGTTTAGTGACAGAAAAAACTATTTAAAGGGACGACAGTCACGCTGCCTACTGAGAGGCAACTAAAGTTACTAAACCACAGGCAATTATCACTTCAAATCCAGCGGCACGAGAGCTGACAATTAGTTTATTTTATAGGTCGAGCTTGGATCTCTGACACAAAAAAATTTGACGCGATTCTTAAAGATAGTTTATTTTTGGCGATTTTTTTAAAAAAATTGACACGATTCTGAAAGATACTTTATTTTTGGCGATTTTTTTTTCACGCGATTCGAGTCAAAAGCTGATGTAGACGATTCCATTTTGACATGAATCGCATCATGGTGCGTGAAAGGGTTAATAAGGTTCTGATGGTAAGAGAACCGGGCAGGACACGTAGTAATGGGTATAAACTGGATAAATTTAGATTCAACAGGGACATGGGCAAAAATTGATTTACTGAGTGGTAGATGAGTGGAACAGGCTGGGCAGTCATGTTGTGAGTGCCAATACAATAGTCACATTAAAAAATAGATTAGATAAATTCATGGACAGTGATGTTAGGTGGAGTTAGGTTCACAGGAGCTGCATTGTACAGGCCTACCAGCCTCTTACAGACTCATTACTTTCTTATGTTTTTAATTAACACCACTGAGTGCCAAGGATGGAACCTGGGGCCTCTGAGTAGACGTAAGGCCAGCATACCAACTGACTTGTAGTGTGGGGTGGGGCCGCCAGGGAGGCTAGTATGACTTAATTTTAAAAGTTTGTTGAAGGTAAACAAGAAAGGATCAGCAAAACTACTTAGGAATAAACTCACCTCAGTACACTCGCATCTCCTGTGACCTCCTCCAATTATAATAACAATAACAATAATAATAATGATAATAACAATAATAATAATAATGATAGTAATAATGATAATAATAATGAGTACTACTACTACTACTACTGATGATGATGATGTTAATAGTAATAATAATAATAATAATAATAATAATAATAAAAATAATGTGCCAATTCAAACACTCGTACTGATGAGATGCAGTCAGCCACACCCAAGAGTAGAATGGAGGGATGTGAGATTGCAGCAAAGCACCAAGAATGAAAATAGACAGCACATGAGGTACAAAGATGTGGTGCGATTTCTGTTTCCTGGGCTCCAGTCAATGGCAGCAGGAGACTACAATCAGGCCTTTGGGGAATGTTTTACAGGTGTTAGCAAATTAAATAAATGGCTGAAAAAGCACTAGCTCTCTTGCCTCTTAATTCATCACTAGGTAGGCAAGTGAGCTCTTACTGCTGCCAACTTCCATTGGTATTATAGGAAGAGGAAATCTGAATTACTGTGAGATAACTATTCATGGTAGGGTGGTAGCTATAGTCTTCCAAATATGTCGAGGCCGGTCTGGCATAGGCTCCTGCGGGTCCTTTCCTCCCCTCTGCTCTGCCACACAGTCCCAACACCTATCTCTTCCTCTCATATGTAAGCTGTAGGTAACATATGAGAGGAAAAAATAGGTGTTGGGGATTGTGTGGCAGAGCAGAGGGGAGAAATGCACCCACGGGAGCCAACGCCAAAACAGACTCGACAATTTGGTTTCACTGTAGGCCATGAGTAAAATCATTTGAAATGGAAATTATACAAAGTTTTTTTTCACACTTGTAGAGATGGACAAATTGCCCATTCAAAAAAGAAAAATTATGCTTGATCCTGTCACTGCTGTGCTTGTGGGTATATGGTAATTCAATGCTCATATACACTATATCTCTGCCATTGGTCTTGGGGTTAGGCAAACCATGACTTTTGTAGCAAAGTAATGGGATGGGTAATTGTTTGGTTCATGTAATATGTACTTGTTTCATCAGTAAGAATAATTCCATCAGTCAGTCAGTCCTCTTTCCAGCTTGATCTCATTTCAGCTTGTGTGACTAATGGCATGCTTTATCTTTTATATTTAATTAAAAATAAGTAACTGATACAATACAATAAATAAAGCGTTTGATTCAACCAGCGATTTACAAACAGCAGATTTTGGGTTTTCATAAAGCACCCGATGCCTAGAATAAAAAGGTATAAACCAGGTGGGGTGCAGGGTAATATTTCTCAACTGTACAACAAAAAAATCTAAGCATTTTTGAAACTCCCTTACTACACTCTTTTAGGAGGAACACATACATGGTTATCATTTTTTTTCCCCTTTTTTTATACCCTTAGTGTGTTCCATTGTTAGTCATGAGCCATGCTGTGTAGTGGCTCACCTGCAATGGGTGGGAGGCGGGGGCGTTGGATAAACTGCTTGCCTTGCTGGTGCAGGGCATGGCGGGGCTTGGCAAGGCCCTGGTAGTGCTGGCGGAGGACTGGGATAGGCTGGAGGTACTGGGCCACTATCACAATGGACAAGACAAGTGAACAAACAGAAATATGTATGAAGGTGCTCTTTTCGTCCCACTGATTCATGACTGACTGGTGTTAAGAAGAACCTGCACAAGAATTAGGCATGTTTCATATGGTGGTGCCTATGAGGTTACCATATAAACGAAAGATGTGGAGATTTGTTTGCCATGCTGACAGCTTACCATTTTTTATTGCTGTGGCAGAGGAATAGCAGCGTGTTAATCCATCAATCGTAACTTTTATTGGGACCTGGGGAAGTGGAATGACGAGGGGCGGCACAAGGGGTAGTACTAAAGAAATTTGGCTGCCAAGAAGGTCCTCTTATGTCTTTAACACCATGGACATTGAGAGTTAAAGAAAATAATAAATATGTCTTTAATATTAACAGAAAACACCCATCAAAAAATAATATCCCACTAGGTAATTAGATACCCAACTTGATGTGGGAAAACATTTTGGGTTTGCATATCACGGCATCTTATCACCAGCAGCCATGGGGTCAAATGGGTCAAAATATAAGCAAACCAATGGAAATTTGGTACAAAAAACACTTTACATAAACTGTTGGTGACAAAAAAAATAAAAAATAAAACAAAGCTGTGATGATATTCTGCAAAACAACATAAAAAAAGAAAATTTCAAGAATGCAACACATACAAACAACTAAGGCTTCACACAACATTAACCCAGTAGCAGCGACAGGCCAATTTTGTGACTTCACCGTGTAGCAGCGACGGGCCAAATTTGTGCCATGATATTTATCCCCCAAAATAGATGATACATAATCTGATCACAAATGCTATGATATATATTATGAAATGGTTTGTGTGAGGGGTGATTTTTTCTCATTTTTCTCGCTTGGAGGGACCATTAGGAAACATGATCCCCGCTGCTACTGGGTTAAGTAGTCTCTATTTATAATGTGAATGAAAGAAAAGGCTGTAATGTGAAAGGCTGCTCATCTTACCTGTGATCCATGCAGTGCTTACAAACCTGTGCTGTGTAAACTTGGAGGAAAGGGGACTGAGGGAAATGGGCGTTCAACTTACCGGGGGGCTGGACTTGTGGGTTCTTTGGTTCCTCTGGGGCTGCATTCACTGGGGGCTCAGGCGGCTTGGGTACGACTCCTAGGCCTCCCAGGGGGTTTTGAGGTGCTGTGAGATGAAGGGTGGTTTGTGTTAATACTGTTTATGTGTTTTTGTGGTTGTTTTTGTAATTACTGATACTATAGTTATTATTATTGTTGTTATTATTATTAACATCAACATTACTATCATTATTCCTAAGACAATGGGATCAAAAATATATATTTATCAGTACTTCACAGTCTGTCAAGAAAGGAGAACAAAACAGACAAAGCTTCTACACAACAGGAGGTTTTGACAGGAGATTAGGGCGTCCTTAACCCTCTCGCGCACAATGATGCATTTTGCGTCATCAAGGGTAAAAGGTCCTGGTGCACGATGACGCAAAATGCGTCATAAACTTTAAAAAATTGATCAAAAATTAAGTTTTCAGTGAAAATGTGTCAAATTTGGGAGCATCATTTGTTGGGATAAGTTTCTTAATGGTAACATATGGCAACCTTTCTAAGGAGCATAGATGAGGAGCTTTGAGTGATTTTTAGTTTTTAGCCTACTCTAACGGGAGAGGAAAACCCCCCCAGTTTTCTCGGTATAACTCAGGAACTAATTGGCATATGAGGATTTTGAGGATACCATAAGAATCCTCACAAAATTCTGCTTTGAAATATATATTTAGCTAAAAAAGTTGGCCCACAAAATTTTGAGCTTGCGAGTGGGGAAGAGTTGGTACTTAGGATTTGTTGTCTACAATACTCTATACAGAGACTTGAAACAAGTCTGTATTGTTTATATATTATATTTTCCTCTATTATTATTCGTGCATGTTCTAGTACAAGTCTTTATGAAGCCATTGATACCAAATTTATTGAGGTATGATATATCTGTGAGGGTAAAATACGACTGGGAATGTAGAGAATCGCGGCGGCAAAAAAAGGCCAGTCGGGCCTGAGAAATGCATGGTGAGTGGAATAGAAACTAATTGGAAACTTACAGTGCGCGAGAGGGTTAACTATGGATGACGAACTTACTTGTCAAATTGATCACGCTACATTGTCAATAATAATAATAATAATAATAATAATAATAGTAATAATGCTTTCTGGTAAAAGAGCTGTAGAACTCATGAGATGCTACGAAGAGTAAGCAATATGAATACGGGGTCTGATTCAGCATGCTCAATAGAAAGAATGATGACATGCAGTTGTCTCTCCAGGCAAGTGTGTGGCAGGATTGGTAGGTGTGGTTGGTTTGCAGTGAAACCCACTCAGATGGTTTGGTCATGCACATACAAGAAATGTAGAAACATGTATTATCTTGTACAAGACAAAAGTGTGAGACTATAGGTTTTTAAATAAGACAAGGAAATTCAATATACTTCAAGGTGCTAGGGAGACAGAAGCACATATGTAAATCAAATTAATAATGAATGAAATATACCCATTATTGATTTTTTTTTTATGAAAGAGGAACAAGATGGATTGGTGAAGGAATCTTAATAACGAAGAGATAACGGTTTGAAATGTCTGTTATAAACACCACCTTAGAGAAATATTTATGAGGAAGTGATCTCAATTCAGTTGTGTATGAGGCTCACCATCAAGTCAAGCAATGCTGAACAGCGCATGAGAGGCCTTGTAAATGACAGTAATATTATACATGAACCTTATTAGTTCAGCCATGGAAAGTGACAAACTCAGACAAAAAATAGTAAATGGCTGATAGGAAGCCAGAGTTATTGAACAATGTGCAGCTTCATTGCAGCCTTTTATTAGGTTACAAGCTGAAGCAGGGAATGAGGTGGTTGTTATGAAGGGTTAAGAAGTTAGCAAAGTGTGCACATCTTCTTCAGCCACAAAAGGCTGAAGATCAAGACAGGAAGTAGAAGTAACTGAATAATAGCTACAGTAATTACAGTGTCTGAAGTGTATACTACAGTGCATCATCATCACACCATAAGAGCAACGCTGTCACAACCACCGCGCCACGCACCTGCCACTACACTGAACCTGGGTTTGGCACGGGGGGCATCAGGGGGGTCTCGGGGTAGAATGGGAAGATCCCTGTGGAAGGTGATCCCCTGTAGGCCTTTGTCCACTGTACGTACTGCGCTCCTGGGCACATACCCCAGCTGGCCTGGCCCTAAGTACGGTTCTGGGGGTACGAACAATCCTAAAGGTGTACCATGAGCATATTCTGTGTGTATCATTTTTTGTTTCGTGATGTAGAAAGACCATGCACACCCAAAACAATAGTCACCTAACTTGGTATCGTACAGGCTGGTGGTGGGGAACAATGACAGTAACACATGAGGGTTGTATGGAAACTGTGCGATGTTATGCTTTCACTGTACAGGTAATATAGGAATATGTTGGGTGTTCACACTTCACAACACAGAATAAAAATTGAGCTATATCCTCTCACTTGTAGGTCTGGTGAAGTGACTGTAAGCCACTACTGTTGCTAATATTACTGTGGCACCTCACACACTGCTTTCCTTCATCTGCTGAATTATATTACTCCTGTCTCATTTTCATTCATGTTTCCTGAAGTTCTTTCAAGACAACCGTCAAGGCAGAAATATCCAGTTAACAATGGTATAGCAGAACATGGCCTTGGTGCTCATTCTCATCTAAGTGGCCACTGAGCATGCTGACTGGCTGTATGTGAGCGGGATATCTAATGTCTGAGCGGGATATCTAATGTCCTTTAACAGATAGGCATCAACTGAAAAAATAACATATATATATATATATATATATATATATATATATATATATATATATATATATATATATATATATATATATACACACACACACACACACACACACACACACACACACACACACACGCACAACCAAGGGCGGCATACACGAAAAATGATGAGCAGTATGGCAGCCTCTCAAAACAATGCCAGATACTGCCCGAAAAGAATCGCTTCCATTCTGTTCTCAATCCTCATCACACTTCTCAGACAAAGCAGAAAACTCTTTGGTCAGAACCGGTTCCAAGATTTGGGAACCCATTCCAGTGGTTGCGTCGCGGAACCGCTGGAACCGGTTCCGGAACCGATTCTTGCCCACCCCTAATGAAAATAGGAGCAAGAAACACATATTAAGAAAGATGAGTATAGTTCATGCACTGGGTGGACAGGAAAAGGTAAAAATAATTAATTAACGGCAGGGGGTTCATTCAGGCCTAATACGGGAATATGGTGTAAGCCCTCACCTTTATTTTCAATGCCGGGCAGGTTCATTGGCCCGGGAACTAGCTGAGGTTGGGCATTGGCACGCTGCTCCCTCTGGTGGACAGCAAGCTCCTTCTTCACCTGGGGAGGGGAGGAACAAAAGAGTGTGAAAGGACATTGTTGTACCTGATCGGTTTGCCTCACCTTGCACGATTTGAGTCCCTAAATGAAACCAAACTACAAAACATTTTTAACCCGGTAGCAGCAGGGATCATTTTTCTTAATGGTCCCCCCAAGCGAGAAAAATGAGAAAAAATCACCCCTCACACAAACCATTTCATAATATATATCAAAGCATTTGTGATCAGATTATGTATCATCTATTTTGGGGGGGTTATATCATGGGACAAATTTGGCCCATTGCTGCTACTGGGTTAAATAGGCTAAGAACTTTTTTTCTCAGTTTATATATTCCGAAGCAAATTAAATCCCTCTTGTTAGAACTATTTATCTTTCTGTCACATTAGAAGTCATCAAGAGATCACAATTTTATTACCACATTATTCAAGCCCAGTCAAATGGTAAAACTCTTCTCTTTTGTCATTGAAATCATTAAGCAAAAATAAACAAATCAAGAATACAAAAAAACTTAAATGAAGCAAAAAAAAAAGAAAAGGCAAACTCAAGGTCAGCTTCGATGAGGTAAAAATGCATGATGAAAGTGAAAGCAACGGCAGAAAGGGAATAATCTACTGTCCTGGCGTCAGCATCCTAAACCTTCAATATATATCTTTTTTTTATTTTTTTTTTATTAGGGGCAACAGCTCAAGGGGAAAAGAAACAAAAACAGGAAGAAAAAGGCTCGCTATATGCTGCTCAAAAAATAAAAAAATAATAATAAATAAATAAACGAGAGGTCAAAAGCAAGGTCAAATTTGGGTAGAATGAGGTCAATTTTGGGTAGGGTGAGGTCAATTTCAGGTCGGGTGAGGTCAATTTCGGGTAGGGTTGTGGTCAGTTTTGGGTAGGGTGAGGTCAATTTTGGGTAGGGTGAGGTCAATTTCAAGTAGGGTGAAGTCAATTATGGGTAGAGTGAGGTCAATTTCAGGTAGAGTGAGGTCAATTTTGGGTAGGGTGAGGTCAATTTCGGGTAGGGTGAGGTTTCAGGGTTTATGGTTTCAGGGAAGCTCAGGGTAAGTAAATTCATGAAGTAGATTAATGTGAAACTTCTTTTATAGCTTTTTGCAGGGAGATCAGTGGATATACAACCAAGGAAAAGAAAAGATATTAAAGTTAATTGTTCCAACTCATCATTTGAAACCCTAAGTCAACACAACATATAAATAATCAAGGGAAAGTGTGCTCTGAAAGTGAAGGTAAAGAATGAGTTCAAGACAAAATGGCCACAAAACACAAGCTACTAACATTACATATTAACCCGGTAGCAGCAACGAGCCAAATTTATGCCATGATATAAACCCTCCAAAATAGATGATACATAAACTGATCACAAATGCATTGATATATATTATGAAATGGTTTGTGAAAGTGATGATTTTTTCTCATTTTTCTCGCTTAGAGGGACCATTAAGAAACACGATCCCCGCTGCTACCGGGTTAAATTTATGATGTCTGTCTGTCCACATGTTTGTATGTATCTCTCTCTCTCTCTCTCTCTCTCTCTCTCTCTCTCTCTCTCTCTCTCTCTCTCTCTCTCTCTCTCTCTCTCTCTCACAAAAAAAAACAATGAATGAGTTGATGAGATGTGGCAATGAAATCAATTTGCTGTTTCATCAACGTTGCCAGACACAGAAAGCATGAAACTACTAGCATATATACACAAAGGATACATGCAAAAAAAATAAAAAATAAATAAATAAATAAATAACATGCCATAGCTCCAGCCTGCGAAGACATGCACAGCGGTATAAAGAGAGCAGCCGAGGTTCTCTTAAAAAAATAAACAGTACACAAATAAATAAAGGACTCCCAACACACCCAACCACATGTTCCCTGTCGGCACTACTAAGCGTCAGAGGCAAAGTAAATATTTGTATTATGTCGCACGCACTGTTTCAAGCACTCGGCTAATGAAAGGACCAAAAATGCTTATCATACAAATAATAATTAATGCCGAAATCTGCGTCACAAAAGCATATACGTACACGACAAAATTTCCATATACACAAACATAAAAATTAACGTTTCAATAAATTATACCCATGATTTTTTTGTGTGTGTGCGTGTGAGAGAGAGAGAGAGAGAGAGAGAGAGAGAGAGAGAGAGAGAGAGTAAATATTCGAGAAACCTATGCTTTATACAGATACAAAGTACTAAACCAATATACTGCAAAATGTTGGATGGAGAATGTTTGTACAGGATGATAATTGACATACAATAAGCAAATAAACCTGGAAAATACAATATCTATCTATACTTTACATCATAACTGTGTCCAGAACGCTTACATATTTACAAAAGGAAACCCAAACATAGAGGCACGAACATAAACTCATTAGAAAAAATAGCACAGATATAGAGACAGATGAAAACAGATGTACATAAAAACAGCATTGGACGATAGACAGAACCACCAAGAGAGCGAAGCATAGAAGCAAACAGAAAGAAAAAGCTAATTCCTTACCAACATTGCCAGTCAACTTCGCCACTACCACCGCCACAAGAGCGCCTGCCTTACACACACACACACACATACACACGCACACACACCTGGTCTAGCTCCTGTGCATGGTTCTGAGCCTGCTTCTGCTGTGCTTCTTGGTGTTCCTGGTTCTGTTTCTCGTTCTGTTCTTGTTCTGCCTTCACCTTGTTCTCTAGCTCCATAATTTTGTCCTGACACTCAGACAGATCGCCGAACGTCTGCGTCACTTTGTTCTTCAGGTCTGCTATGGCGTACTGAAGCGTCCCAATCACTCTTTTCTCCTGCAACGATTGAGGCTGTTGTTGTTGTTTTTCTTCTTCCAGTTTCTCTTGTTGCTTTGTCTGGATCGCTCCTGATGCCTTCGTTGGCGCTTTGGTGGTGCCGCTGCTCTCTCTTGTTTACTGAGTTGCTTGGTTTGGGTTTGTTCTCTTGCTTGCTTCTTTTTGACAGAACCTGCCTACTCTCAAATTATTCCTTCTTGTTCTGACTAGATTGACTTACCCCCCTTCTCTCTCTCTCTCTCTCCCCCCACACACACCGTCAATGGTCCAGTGTAACACGATTGACTCCTTCAAAAACAAGCTCGACCGTCACTTCCATCAACTTAATATTAACTAGAGTTGAAATGCATCGTTTTGGAGCCTTCTGATTAATGTAGAATCACTTAGGTTTAAGGACAGACCACCTAGTCTGGACCATGGGGTCTGTGTGGTCTGATTTTCTATGTAAATCTATGTAAATCTCTCTCTCTCTCTCTCTCTCACACACACACAAAAAAAATATATATAACTGGGAAACAAACTATTTCAAATGAGTTTTACTGAGAAAATACCTATACAGTCCACATCACATCTAACCCTAGTCTGTCATCAATCATTCACTTTAATTGCCTTTGACATTTACAAAGTGTTCATGCGATAGAACATTTAGCTCTGTTTGTACAAGGTTGTCTGCATATTCCCCTCCCACAATAAAGAAAGTTAATGTATTCTACACTCTCTTTTTCTCTCCCAGAAACTGAAGAAAGGTTAAAATATCCTACACTTTTTGTATGTTAAATCATCTATCCATCAATGTTGATTTATTACACAAACTAACAGAAGAGATTTGGTGAACTACAGTCTGTCTGCATTTATTAATTTCTATCTCTGAAGCCTCATTCAGCCTACAACTGCGAAACATTCAATAAATTTTCATGCAAGGACGCTGCATATCAGTTCCACTCATTTTCCATTCCATACTCTCTGCCTTTGTGATCAGTAATTTTTTTTTTGTGCAGGCAATGTACTACTCTATATTTTTCCATACTGTCTTCCATTTCTCTATCTTACACATTTTTTTCCCCTTCTTAAACAAATTTATGAGTTTACGTACTATTCTGTGACGACTCGGACCAACCACTAGCTAGGTAAAAATGAATATAAACACGGCAGTAAAAAAAAAAAAATAGCAAAGCAGAAGATAAAGTAATAAACCAGCATATAAAATAATAAAATCAACAATACATTAATATAAACCTAACATACAAATAATAATAAATATATCACTATACATGATTACAGAAACACTAGCATATACAAAATAAAATTGATTAGTATGCATAAAAGGGTAACAAAAGAATAACCTGAAAAAAAAAAAAGTTGCAAATGTTAACAAGCAACATGCACAAAAAAGAGGTCATCAGTCATCATGCACACACAGACCTAAAGGGTAACTCAAAACAAAATGACGGCACTGTACGAGAGCAGCAAACTACATCAGAGGGGGTGTTGAAACATACTGAACGACAAGCAACACTGCCAATGCATACAGCAGCCTGAAACAACACCAGTGGCAGTTGTACAATTGCATGCCTATCAGTGGAATGTTGTTTTACTCATGCTTTCCCACCTACAACTAGTATACTTGCATTCACTCTTCAAAATCAACAGTCTGCTTTCTTGCCCTCTCAAATGCCATTGCCTTATTCTTGCCAACTTTAACATCCAAGTCTCTCCTTTCACAAACCCTGTCAAATTCATCCACACCTCACTTGTTCCAGCACTCTGTTCTATTCCTACTCTTGCTCTTCCTGATGATTCCTCAACATTTTTCTACAGAAGTGCATGTAACCACTGCCACACATACTTCACTTGCCATATAGTAGTAACATCAATAAAATAAAAATGAAGGAGCTCTATGATGCAGTTTCAAAGCATTTTCTTTAATAATAATAATACTGTAATCATACAAAAATGTAAAATTTCTACGGTGACTGATATCAATGACACCAACTCAAGCATTCTCAGAAAAATTTTGGTTCCTTTCCATTGACAGCCGAGGAAAACATTCTCTGAGTAAATTTTGTCTCAGTGGACATTACAGAGCTGGAATGTGGCTCTTTGTAAACGCTTGTGACTGGTAACCTCTGCCATGGGGAATCTATAAGCCATAACATTTGTGCTACTGGATTCTAAGGTCATTTATAAGCCAGATGTGAGCCTGTTGTAGCCTAACACCCCCTCTATAAGTGGAACAATGTAAACATTATAAATACTATGGCCGAGACTTAATCAGGAGAGAGAGAGAGAGAGAGAGAGAGAGAGAGAGAGAGAGAGAGAGAGAGAGAGAGAGAATGCATATAAAACATTAATGAGAACAAAATAAAACCACCAAACACACACACACACACACAAACACACACACACCTGTTCGAGCTGCATCTTGAGAGTGTTGATGAGGGTGTCCTTGTCTGCCACAGCCTCCAGCGCTGCGTCGCGTTCCCCTCCTAAGTGACTGCTGGTTTCCTTCGCCTTGGCCAGCTCCACCTCCTGCTCCTCCACCTGCTGCTTGACTGTATTCTGAGAGGGGAGAGGAGAGGCAGTAGAAGAAATGTGGAATGCTAATGGATTTTTTCTGCATCACGGAAGGCACCTCAATGGCAAAAAACAAAAACAGTGACAAAAAAGCCTGCTAGATGCTGCTCCGATAAAAGAAATGAGAATGAGTGGCCACAAGAGAGGTCAATTTCAGAAGAACGGATGAGTAGTTGAGGTGAAAATGGGGTGTACGACTGGCCTGAGTTGAGGAGAGGCGCTGTCAAGTAGCACTGACCATACGTATGTAGTGGGGTCCCATAAAACATCATTACTGTACACACTCAAGTTCATAGTATGATGCATAGCAAGACAAAAAGTGAGGTTTGTAAAACATGAAATCCACACCTCTCCACCTGCATGGTTCACTCTCTCCCGCTCTCTCTCCTGTCTTATGCCACCCTCACAAGATTTGAACCACCTGTCTCCCACATAAGTTGATGCTCATTTCTACAACCACAGCAGCACCACTGTAAGAAGCCTCAGCAACCACAGTTTATTGTCCACCACTGTCCTCATTGTTCAACCAGGCATAATAAATTTCTCCTTTTACTTAAGTAGAAATGCCAATTTTTGATGGCATTTGATTTAATACTATAGGCCTCATTTCACTTAGGTTTAAGGTCTGTGTGGTCTTAATATCTATGTAAATCTATGTAAATCTCTCACACTTACAATTTGTTCCTGGAGAGTGACAATCTTGTTCCTGAGGGAGGTAATTTCATAGTCCTTCTTCTGCCCATCTTGGTCCCGGTTCTTGATGGATTCCTCATCCTCCTGCAGCCTCTTCTTCAACTTGTCAGCTATTGCATCCATCTCATGTACTGTCTCCTGAAGAGCTGCATTTTTCTTCTCAGACTGATCCTGTTTCACTGCACTGTAGGAGGAAGAAAATTAGAGAAGGAAAGATAAGTGAATTAGATGATGGTATGGATCTGAGAGGGAGAGTGAAAGAAAGAAAAACAACAACTGGGTGGAGTATAGTTTTTTGTTGCGGATGTCATGTCAGGTTGTGTATACATTGTTGTTATGTCAGCATATGAGTGCCAATAAAAAATGTTTAACACTAGTATTTTTAAGGAGAAATGGAAATATTATGTAACTTTGGTGATATCAGTACCAGCTTCATTTATATGGTCACACTACCACATGAGGTATGCTGTCATCACTCATCAACACACTTGGTGACATGGCAAATGTTCACTTCAAAATACAGGTGCATTTAAAAAAAACGGCCTTCATACACTGAAAAATACAGTAACTGATTCTGAGCCTCTGTAGGAAAACTTTTAATAAAGATTCAGCAAGATAGTCCACAGTAGTCTGGTGGTAGTCTTGGCCTCTTTGGTCAGATCAGGGTTTGCACCTCTCCTTTGGAAGCTACTGGTGTGCTTGGTTGTGCTTCCTATCAACCATAGCAGACACAGTCTCTCATTCAACTATTAGTTGATTGCCATGATCAACCAAGCAGTCATTCAGTCAGTTAACCAGTAAGAGATGCTGCAATGTTCAATCAGTCAGTCAGATAACTTACTACTATACTCCATCTATTTTTTTTTCTTTCACTCTTCTCTCTAAGTCATACAATCACCTAATTCACTCATCCTTCATTCACTACTTTCTCCAACAGTGCAGTAAAGCAGAATCGGTCTGAGTAGATTGCAGCCCTTCAGGAGATAGTACATGTGATGAGACTATGGTAATATTTACAGGTTTTGTGTGGAATGGAGACCTACTAATTTGAGGGGGATGGGGGGAATTACTAGCTGGTGTTGCATAACTTTCTTTGAGGGGATCTGGACAAGTGTTACAAGGGAGGGAGGGGAGCCATAAATGATAAAAAAAACGTTTGATAATATTTGAATGGCTCAATCCTGCCATGATCAGTTAGTCCGCCAGTTAGCCACTAAGAGATGCTGCTATGATAAACTAGTTAGCCAGTTAGTCCATAAGAGATACTGTTATGATCAACCAAGCAGTCATTCTGTCAGGTAACCAGTTAGAGATGCCACCATGATCAGCCAGTCAGTTGAATAACAAGTAGGAGATGTTGCCATGCTCGACCAGTCTATCACCCAATCAGTCAGTTAATCGGTGAGTTGCTGCCATACCCAGTCACCTAGTCAGTCAGTTAGTCATACAGTCAGCCAGTCAGTGAGAGATGCTGCCATGATCAACCAGCCAGTCAGTTAGTTCACCAGTTAGAGATGCTGCCATGCTCAACCAGTCAGTCAGTTGCTACCATACCCAGCCAGCCAGTCAGTCAATCATACAACCAGTCAGTGAGTCAGTTGCTACCATACCCAGTCAGCCAGTCAGTCAATCATACAGCCAGCCAATCAGTGAGAGATCAACCAGTCAGTCAGTCAGTTAATCACAGTTGCAATCATTCCCAGCCAGGCAGTCAACCAATCAGTCAGTTAATCAGCGTTGCTACCACACCCAGTCAATCAACCATACAGTCAAACAACCAGTAAGAGATGATGCCAAGATCATCCAGTCAATTAGTTCAGTGACAGAAGTTGCTGGCATGCTCAACCAGTCAGTCATACAGTCAACCAATCAGTCAGTTAATCAGAGATGCTACCACACCCAGTTAGTCAGTCATAGAGTCAGTCAACCAGTGAGAGATGCTGTCAAGATCAACCAGTCAATTAGATAAGTGATAGAAGTTGCTGCAATGCTCAACCAGTCAGTCACACAGTCAACCAATCAGTCAGTTAATCAGAGATGCTACCACACCCAGTTAATCAACCATACAGTCAGCCAACAAATGAGATGCTGCCTAGATCAACCTCTCAATTAAACAAATGATAGAGGATGCTGCCTAGAGCAACCTCTCAATTAAACAAATGCAAGAAGATGCTGCCATGCTCAACCAGTCAGTCATACAGTCAACCAATCAGTCAGTTAATCAGAATTGCTACCACACCCAGTCAATCAACCATACAGTCAGACATCCAGTAAGAGATGCTGCCAAGATCAACCAGTCAGTCAGATAAGTGTTAGGAAGCGCAGCCAAGATCTTAAGTGAAAGGATAGCTGCCATGCTCAACCAGTCAACCAATCAGTTATTTAATCAGAGTTGCTACCACACCCAGTCAATCAACCAAACAGTCAGACAACCAGTAGGAAATGCCACCAAGATCAACCGGGCAGTCATACAGTTACCCCGTGAGCCTCGCCGCCACCACCATGCCCGCCCACTCAGCCCCGCATACTCACCTTATCTTGACCTCGGCCTGCATCTTCTCGAGCTCCTGCTGTAGGTCCGCATGCTGGGAGGAGAGCAGCCAGTAGTTGAAGCCCAGGATGGCGAGCAGGACCAGTAATAGTATAAGAATAACAGGAGGCGCGCGGCCCCCTCCTCTCCGGATCATCTTGACTGCCACACAAACACTTTATTCGGGTGACCCTTGACTTGGAACCTTTCTCCTATTTAACCTCTAAACGACAATATCAAAGCTCATTACAAGCAAAAACATAGATTTTTTTATTTGGGGGTTCATATATGTATGTTAGTTTGGTCTGTATAAAGGTTGCAAGGTATTATATGTAGTTAGATAAGTCGAAGCCAGGATCAAGAGTACGGGCGGGACGGCGTGACAACACAGGTGCCTGCCCACCCAATAGTCACGGCGCTCTCAGGACTGACCCTCATGACACGTACCTCAGCATGAAGCGTAATATATTCGCCGCTATGTACTGTGTGTCCCTAGTAATACACACACACACACACACACACACACACACACACACACACACACACACTGCTTTCATAATTGTCATCGGCCTTTGGGGTACACGGGAATGGCTTTCTCTCAATACGGAGTTAGAGAAATCGTTC
Organism: Eriocheir sinensis; assembly: GCF_024679095.1. Lineage (NCBI taxonomy): Eukaryota > Metazoa > Arthropoda > Malacostraca > Decapoda > Varunidae > Eriocheir > Eriocheir sinensis. Next base: position 6,423,136 of record NC_066549.1, on the reverse strand, counting down.
AAACTCTTCAAGGGATTATAAAAAAAGCTCAACACACACACACACACACACACACAGAAAGGATGGTAATGTCACAATAGAGAGTACATCAAATTGCCGATACTCACGATGTCTAAGTTATCAACAACACTATTTTCAGAAGGTTAAATCTATAAAAAAAAAAACTACGTATAGATATTATGTCAGTAGGAGCAGTCAGTCAACCACACTATCTGGCCTTTTAGTTTTGATGATTGCCATGTCATTCAGCCAATAGAGGTGTGTTTGCTGCTGTTGAACTTCTTACACAAAGGGGATTGACGGTATTTGCATGTTTAATTGCTGCTCCAATTAACAACATAATGACGTTAATAAAATATGCAAATAACATTCATCCCCTCTAGTTCAGAAAAATAAGACCAATCAACCTTTGCGAAAACACGAACAGTACCTATTTGGCTGGTTTGGTGGAGGAGAGAATAATGGATATGTGTGATGAACGTCGTGTAGAACAAATATACGTTATACAAGACAGGAGAAAAGGTAAGCGAGTTTGATGGGAAAGACAGGTGTCACATGAAGACTCGGTGTATAAAAACAGTGAATTAAATATTATGCGTTAATTAAGACATACAGGACACTTCCGAAACCATAGATATACGTACCACAGACCCTGAGCAACAGTCGAGATTTTGATAGCAGGCCAATCATGATAGCGGTCGCGTGTAGTGTTGGTGTGGCGAATGTTATCAGGAACTTGTTATTCAGGCAGGTGTGTGTGATGGCAATAGGCACGCATAAGTAACACCTGCGGCACAGTCATGACGATTCCGGCCCTCAAGGGGGCGAGTATGTTGCACACACTTACACAGGTGATGGATATAACCACTTGTTGACTTATCTGACAGCTGGCTAAACGCAACGGAATGCTTCAGTAGTTTTATTTTATATGCAGACGCGGTAGTAATGGTGTTTGAACTGTGGTATCAGTAGTTTTAGGGTATGCAGCTTGTCTTATGAGTTATAGGTAATGTCGTCGGCTGTTATCTCGATACGCGATGCTCATTTTTTTTCAGGTTCACTGGCAGACGACTCGTAATGGAACTTTCCATTGGCCTGTCTCCCATTGCTTTATAGTAAGATCCGATTTTCCGTTCACTTTTATTTGCCGTAGTGTTGTTAGTACAGATGACTTAGTGAGACCATTGAAGATTACTTTTGCTCCCCGTTTACCTGTTGCTATAGGATGTTACGAATGACAGTCTATCCTTCCATGTATTTTACTCGGCACTGCGGGAAACTTGGAGACTTGCTTCTAGAGATCTTGCTTGAGAGTATATTGCTTAGTATGCTTCCTGGTTTATATTAACCTTATATTAACCACATATATCATCTACACGTAAACTCTCCATCAATCTCCTCAGCCTCAAGAAATGTCATATAATTCTGAATAACCTACAAAGCTGTTCCACCTTATTTCTCTTTACTCAGGTGTTCACCAGATCGACCCTGACTGAACTCTCTCTCTCTCTCTCTCTCTCTCTCTCTCTCTCTCTCTCTCTCTCTGGCGGCACACTAATTATTCATATTTAAAAAAATGCCCATCATGGTTTAACACGGCGGAGCTCTGCATTCACAAGCGTCTTTTGAAAAATTATCTAAAATTTCAGTAATAACATCAAAGGCATACTATTATTCGCTCACCGAGAAGCAGAGAGAAACATCACTCCGGGGAGGGAAAAAACAGTACCACAAGTGAGGGGAAAGTTCATAGGTGAGGCGATGCTGACGTGGGCTACTTTCACCGCCGACTTTTAAGAACACGTGGGCCAGGTGGAGCTCCGCAAGGGGAGACTTACTAAAAATCGTCGCCCGATAGTTTACCGAAGTCCCCCCTCACGATTCAAGAGGGAAGTGCCTTTATTATAGTTCGGGAATATTAGCGGAAGGTCTGAAACTCTCCCTGCCTGAATATAAGCTCAATGTTATTTAGTTAAAAACGAACAACGATGCCACAAGGCCTCTGCAATGCATAGTAGGTGTTAATGCATATGTGCGGATAGTCAAATTGGGAGTATACGCTATAGCTGCGCGTGGCGGCGGTGTTCATCTCCGTCCCGTTTCCTCTTTGAGCTTGTAGTGGGAGAGAACCCATGAACCCAACGATGTTACACCCGGGTTACCGCAGTTCATCTTACCGTATACCGTTTACCGTTGATGAGGTTTCAGGCCCCGCTCCACTGTCAGCGCAGCACTCCGCAGGGCCGTCAGCAATAATGATGTTAGCCTCAATAATAATCCTCGATATGCACTTATTCACAACGTCGTAGTGAGTGAGTGAGTCTTAATTGCTTTCATGGATAACCAACTGATGTTCTTTTTATTAAACATGGCATCATTACAGTCACTTGGCCATGTTTTGGTTCGTGCTAATCATATGAAATGTAACTAATGATACATATACTTAATGAGGACTATGGGGATAATTTTAAGGGATAAATAGGTAATGTTAAATCAGCATGCCACTATGATCATATTTAATCAATAAGTACTTAAAACGTTTTGCAGAGTGGTTATTTGTCATGTTTCTGCAAATTAACAAGAAACATGCAAAATGAATTTCTCTCTCTTGACAGCTTTTAGACTGACCTGGACATTTATGAAAGATTGGATTACCTCCGATTACGCACCACCAGACATCAGTGCTTAGCCTCTACAATGAGAACCATCAATATATAAATTTTATCATATATATACGTATATGATATATAATGCAAAAAGATTCATGTTAGATGTAAATGTAAGCCAATAGCCTACATTGTAATGGTGAATGGCGTATGTTTATTAGGAGCGCGGTGATCCAGTGGGTGGAAGAGAAGTTCGGAGGGTTCGAACCCCCGTACCGCTGCGTGACGCGAGGAGGGCATGCGGCCTTGACCCCCGAGCCACGACCCCAAAACAGCGACAACACAATAAGAAAACAGGTAAAATCTCACGACAAAGGTGATCCGTTGAATACGATGCAAGGATATTATGAAAACGTAATTAGTGTATTCATGTTTATTTAATGAGATCACACACATTTGCACTGCACGTGGTGAAAGAACAATGTGCTGGTGTAACCTTTAAGGAAAACTTTGACTGCTGATTTTGTTATTACTCTGTTGGACTTGCTGCTTAGCTGTTATTCATTAGAGCAAGTGATTTATGTCCGTAGCCATTAGTCAAAGGGAGGGTAGGGAGGGAACACCGGTAACAGCCGCCACGCTCTGCTCAAAGCCTTACCACCAAGCACCTCGTGTATCCATTACCTCGACGGCCGTTCTATTATTCAGTGACGCAATTCCTTCTCCTTTGCCACTCATCTCTTGCCTTTGCCTCACTTCCACAGTATTATGAGAAAAGTCTTCCTTTAAACCTCATGCATGCTATTTGACAACATTCCCGTGTATATTATTTGCTTATCATGACAAATGCGTCTTGTTATAATGTCCCCTCAGTCTTTTGAATCCTTTATCTCCCAATGTTCCCTTAATTCTCATAATCTTATAACTCATTTATCGTGGATCCCATTAATCGGTTTTCTAATGCTTAATTATCGCCCAGTGCGTCTTGTTATCATATCCTCTAAGTCTTTTTAATTCTCTTATCTCGTTTTTTTTCATGGCTTTCCTGATCCTTTAACTCATTTACTGTGAATCCCTTTAATCAGTTTTCTAATGTTTCCCGCCCAATGCTTCTTTTTATCTTCTCAATTCTTTTATCTCAGTTTTGTTTTAGCTTCATAATCTTTTAACCCATTTACCGTGGATCCCCTTAATAAGCTTCCTAATGCTTAATTCTCGCCCAATGCGTCTTATCATATCCTCTCGGTAATTTTAATCCTTCTACCTCTCGGTTTTCCCTTACCTTTCATTAACTTACAATTCATTTACCGTTGATCCCATTAATCAGGTTCCTACTGTTAATTCTCGCCTAATGCGTCTTATCATGTCCTCTCGGTAATTTTAATCCTTCTACCTCTCGGTTTTCCCTTACCTTTCATAAACTTACAATTCATTTACCGTTGATCCCATTAATCAGCTTCCTACTGTTAATTCTCGCCTAATGCGTCTTATCATATCCTCTCAGTAATTTTAATCCTTCTATCTCTCGGTTTTCCCTTACCTTTCATAAACTTACAATTCATTTACCGTTGATCCCATTAATCAGCTTCCTACTGTTAATTCTCGCCTAATGCGTCTTATCATATCCTCTCAGTAATTTTAATCCTTCTATCTCTCGGTTTTCCCTTACCTTTCATAAACTTACAATTCATTTACCGTGGATCCCATTAATCAGTTGTCTAATGCTCCTCGTCCAGTTTCTCTTGGCTTCCCACGCACTTTCTTTCCCGCCGCTCCTCCGCCGCGGGACGCACAACTCTTCATTCCCGTGGACAGCGTGACACATCGCACGTCCACTTGATGCCGGGACACGCGTCTCTCCTACATCGCCTAAAACCCAGCAGGCCGGTGAGTTCCTTGGTCCAATTTTCGGTGCGATGAAAACGTGTACTTATCTAGATGGCATCGTGTTGTTCAGTTCCTGTTACTCGGCTCCTCGCGCACGTAACCGCATCATCGGGAAGGACGCATCGGGGACCTGGAGTATCTACCTGGCTGGAACTTGTCGGAGAAACGTGCGAAGCTTGTCATTGTACGCAGATGGACTAACAAGCCGTTCTCAACTTTATTTTTCGTAGTATTTCTAGCATACAACAGAGACGGAGTAATCAATTAAGAGTACAACGGTGAATTAGGTAACTCAACATTCACCTCGAGAACGAAGAAAGAAAATGTACACCGTAAAAATCACTGCAGTAGATATAATAAAAAGGACATCAACAAGAGCAGTAAAGTATGTAAAGAGGGAATGTCCATGGGGAGGATGACGTTAAGGCATATCTCATAAATACAAAATAGAAATTGCCGTAGAAAAAAAATGCATCGAAGCTTTTCCGTAAATGTTTCGGGAAAGGAAAAACACACGAGTCTTAAAAAAAAAAATGCAGCCATAACCCTAATTTATTTTAAAGGAGACCTAACGGACCCTAAAAAACACTATATATATCGTCCCATCAACTGACACTTCGCTATTTACATATTCACAAAGTAATCACGAACAGAATTTCAGACTTGAGATACTGGGACCATATTCTCAACCCCTTCGCGCCCACACACTTACATTTGACAGGGCTTTCATAGGAGTTTTGGGCATTTCCAGAGGTACTTTTATGGCCCTAGTGGTAGTCTGACCCTTCTTCTGTACCGTGAACCCGAAAAAACACTCATTAGAAACCGTTTGATCTCCTTTTCGGCCTTTGAAAATCGTTGACGTGGGAGGTGGAAGCCTTTAAGAATACCGTTAGCCGAGACAACAAATCGGTTTTAGGAGTGAGATGCGTGGATATTTTTGTTAACAGTTTAGGTGCTATTTTGGTAGACTTCCCACTAACGCGAAGCTGCAACCAATCTCGGACCAAAGCGGCAGCAGGACAGATAACATCGAGAGCTCTGAGCCAACTTAAAAATTCTCTGTGTGGGCGAGAGGGGCGCCGCCTGTATGAGGAATAGTGAAGCAGTTATTTGCGTTTTTTTTTTTTTTTTTTTTTTTTGTGTGTGTAGCGGCTGCTTTTACTGTAAACATTCACACACACACACACACACACACACACACATACACACACACACACACACACACACACACACACACATCTATCTATCTATCCATATGAGAGAGAGAGAGAGAGAGAGAGAGAGAGAGAGAGAGAGAGAGAGAGAGAGAGAGAGAGAGAGAGAGAGAGAGAGAGAGAGAGAGAGAGAACTTTGACACTGACATATAAATACATTGATAAAGAAAGACAGATAAGTAGGGAAATTACTAGGTAAGTGGACGTAGGATAGATTGAGAGATACATAATGGATAGATTGATAGATGTTATTATGATAGTCCTTTATACGTATCAGGCCTTAGAGAGAACATCTGGACCTCTATGACTGAGCTTCCCAGGACCAGCTTATTGACTAGAGCCAGGAAGAAAATGTTACATGAACCGCGGGAAAGGCCAGAGGAAAGGAACGAGCAAAAAGGACAATTACCGCCACTTCTTCAGGACCATTTGCACCGTCAGCAGCACGAAGGGGCGAGCATTAGCAGGTGTGAAGGCAGGTGGTGGTGGTGGTGGCAGCAGGAGGCAGGATAGGCAGCAGGAGGAGGAGGAGGAGCCAGCAGGAGCGATGGATTCAGTCAGAGCCGGACGGTGCTGTGGACAGGACGTGGGTGCCTGGCGTCATCGCGAGGAAAGAAGCACCGGGACCCCTCGAGTACCCTGGCAGGAACTTGTTAGCGGGACGTGCGAAGTTTAATTGTCGTTGTACGGAGATAATGGAGTAACGAGTCGTTCTCATCTCTTTTTTTTTCGTACTTCCGGCGCTGTACGTAAGTCTTTCGGTAGTGAACTTTGGACACTTGTGGCGAAGTTTTCAGAGGGAAGGTAATGTCTCGTGGAGGCGGTGTGTGTGTGTGTGTGTGTGTGTGTGTGTGTGTGTGTGTGTGTGTGTGTGTTGGGTAGTTTTGTAATCTTATTTTTTGAGTGTGCCTGATAGTTAGCCATGTGATCGATAGTTTTGTAATCTTTCATTTTTTTGTAGGCCTATGTGTGTGCCTGATAGCTATGTGATGGGTAGTTTTTTTATCTTTAATTTCTGTGTGTGTGTGTGTGTGTGTGTGTGTGTGTGTGTGTGTGTGTGTGTGTGTGTGTGTGTGTGTGTGTGTGTGTGTGTGTGTGTGTGTTAAAACTTTTTACTTCCCGCTTGGTTTAGGGAAGTACAACGCCGACATATATGACTTTTTTGTAAAATTTGCCACATTGTAACTGTCGTCTTCGTGTATCTAAGGCCAGTGCCGTTCTAAGCCTTTCTGGGTCCTTTTGGTAAGCTTTATCTTGGGGGCGGGGCCTTTCTTAAACTAGTGTGATGTCATCGTACATTTATATATAATCGGAACTTGCTGTTGTGTTCTTAGAATGACTACTTAGTATTTTGTAATGCCTAACGTATTTCACAGTGTGTTCATTTTGAATGCAAGTGATATGCCGAAAAACAAACGTCGATGGGACAGAAGTACAGGTAAAAGATTAGGAGCTACCCTGTACGGGAGGGTGCTGGACGGAGACTGGCTGGAGGAACCCCCGGGGGTTGTCATAGCGTGGGTAGGTGAAGCGACGCACCCCCCGGCCTATGCCCTACTGATTGATTGATTGATTGCCTACAGTTAGCGCATGAGGGCACCAGAACCCCTCCCCCACCCAGGCTTCTATGGACACCGTCAATAGGCCGGTGGGCTGAAAGGGTCCCCTAGCCAACAGTGGGGTCTAAGCTTGCTGGTGTGTGTGTGTGTGTGTGTGTGTGTGTGTGCGTCCCTACATGTTTTTCGTTGTTACGGAGCTCGAGACTGACTGTATTCACGCCGTCCTCTCACCGTCTTCCGTCTTGACTAAACACAAGGTGCTTCAGAAAAGGACAAACTTTTATCGCTCAGAGCACCGCGCAGACACTCCGACTCAGCCGACGCCAGCAAGATGGACCCCGCCGGGATCTTCCGCATCATCACCAACAGCACCCTTCTAGGTGAGTGTTCTTGCACTTGGTAATCTGTTACTGCGGCAATACATTTTTTTGTAAGTAGTGAGGAGAGAAGGGTTCCTTTATCCACCCACACATCGAGATTGAGGCAATTTTGAAATCATAGTGGGCTGCTACGTCATAGTTTGCTACGTCGCCATAAAGGCAGACATAGAGATAAATAAGACCTTTTAAAGTACTCGACCAAGTTCTACTACCGGGAGCGAATGGATTATGTAAGTCTGGTAGTTATGTTTTTCAAAATGGCCGAATTCCTCGCTACAATTGCGCGTTGACAGCATACACGTTGCGTCGCTCTCCACCACCATCTGCCGAAAGTACAATTAGTTAAGTTTTCATTCTTACACGTCTTCGATTTCAACGTTGAGGAGGCAGGGCCGAGGTGGTATCCCAAGGGGTCCCAATATGTCCCACAGGTCTTTGTACGGATTTATTATGATTATTATACCATGGATCTAAATAAATCGTACATGTTCATATCACCGTTGCCAGATTATCGTACTCAGAGCGTAGTATTTACCGGTTTCTGAAGCCTAACTATTGCCAAGAAACATCAGGAAGTAACTATTTTAACGATAATTATAAGTGAATCTTCTTATTGGGGTCCACGAGACAGTTTTTGGGTCGGAAGTCGGTAATTATAATAGGCGCTGAGTACGACAATCTGGCAACGTTGGTTCATATCCTCTCGCGTTCCCTTGTTGGTATCTCTCTTTTCTCTTCCCTGACTGTGTAAATGAATCAAAGCAACAACTGAATATACACATGGATTATCATAGGCCTACTCCTGAAAGGGATATCACACACAACACCATATCCCCTTCTCTTAGTTCACATGTTGACCTTTTTAGAACCTTTAGAGGGTGTCATTAATCCAGGCAGAAATGGAAGGTAAATAAAGTTGGGGATGTGCGCTGTGACCATAGAGTTATATATCATCCTTCAATACACTTTCCTGTTACACTGCAATCCTTCAATGCACTTTTACCGTCACCCTGCAATCCTTCAATACACTTTCCTGTCACCCTGCAATCATTCAGTACCCTTTCGTCTTACTCTGCAATCCTTCAATACACTTTCCTGTCAACCTGCAATCCTTCAATGCACTTTTCCCGTCACCCTGCAATCCTTCAATACATTTTCCTGTCATCCTGCAATCATTCAGTACCCTTTCGTCTTACTCTGCAACCCTTCAATACACTTTCCTGTCACTCTGCAATCCTTCAATACACTTTCATGTCACCCTGCAATCCTTCAATACATTTTCATGTCATCTTCATATTCTTCAATACATTTTGTCTCACTCTGCAACCCTTCAATACACTTTCCTATCATTCTGCAATCCTTCAGTACACACTCTTGTCACTCTGGAATCCTTCTCTGTGGCTGTGACTCAGTGCTCGACTCAATCTCTTTGGATATGACGTTACAGTGTCTACATCTAAATTCTTACTCAGGCTCAGCGGCAAATGTGACTTTCTGGTTAGTAAAAGGTAAAAAAAAATGGTTACGTTACTTAATTTTTATAATATTGCCCTCCCCCTCCCCCTCCCCTCCCCCCCACCTCATCTAAACTCACGGATTCAGTGGACGGATTCGGAGTAGCTCAGGTTTCGGCCCTTATTTGGCGGCGGAATTCAGTGTTTTGGTCCCATCCATAATTTATTAACTTTATATTAGTTTTGGTACGATTTAGCAGATTCCAAAGTATTAATTGTGATTATTCAATGAGAACCACATATTTTTTGGGTAAACTTAATGTATTGTTTTAAAAAATGGCGTCTAACAGAAGAGGTCGTCCCTGTACATAGCTGTTGAGGTGAATCTCGTGGTGGGGGCGATTGACCTTTCCCACTGAAGGTCACTCTGTTAGTATTCTTTAGAGGAAACTGACCTTATCAATAGGTCACTCCTGATGAAGGCCGATAAACAGATTAATGTCAAGAGGATAGAGGTTTTGCGTTTACATCTCCCAGTCGATGGTGATGGTTTGTTAAGACACTTTTTAGGTTGGTGTTCTTAAAGGGGCTATTACACTGGGCAAATTCTCCGTCGATCTTCAGTCAAACCACAATTTCCGCTGGCGTGGTTCTCATATTTCCGTGGTTTTCTGACGTGTCCACGATCTTCCAAAGCCACGGTAGATTTCACCAAAGGACGACGGTATTACTCACCATCATCATCATCAGCAATAACAAGAAACAAATGAGAACCACGCCAGCGGAAATCGTAGTTTGACTGAAGATCCACGGAAAATTTGCCCAGTGTGATAGCCCCTTTTGACGCTTCCACTTCTCACATCAACGATTTCCAAATGCCGAAGAGGAGGTCAGTGATAGGAGAGGGAGAGAAAGGCGACGAGAAAAAGAATGAAGGAAGAAAGGACAGAAGAGAAAGTTAAGCCATAGTAAGGGAGCAAGATGAACCACAAAAGAGAGGAAGAAGAGGCGTAACAGAGTCAGTCGGGCCCTAATGAGTGTTTTTCGTAGGTTCATGGTACAGAGGAACGGTCAAACTACCACCAGGGTCATAAAAGTACCCCTGGAAATGCCACAAACACCTACGAAAGCCTTGTCAAATATGTGTGCATGGGCGCCCTTAATTAAACAAACGTAGCCAGAAAGGAAGATGGCCGTCGGCTTCGTTGGTCAGTTCCGAGTTACCAGATTATCGTACTCAGAGCACAGTATTTACCGGTTTTTGACGCCTAACTATTGCCAAGAGACATCAAGAATTAACTATTTTAGCGATAGATATAAATGAATCTAGTTATTGGGGCCCAGGAGACAGTTTTTGGGTCGTAAGTTGGTAAATATGAAAAGCTGAGTACGACAATCTGGCAACGTTGGGTCAGTTTGCGGCAAATGGAGCGCCAGGTGAAGCAACACAACTTGTACAAATGGGTAACATGTTTGTTTTATGTTCATCGTATACTATAATGTACAATACCTTGCATGAATGCCCCGTGAGAGGTGTACTAGGATTTATTATTGTTGTGGTATTGTGATCTTATTTTTATTGTGATACTGGCATCCCCTGCGGCCATCAGTTCTCCACAAGGCATATTTACTACAACTGTATTATAGATTTTGTTCTGCGACTCTCTTTGGTTCGTCTCAGTCCAAGCAGTAACGTGAAAAGTTAAGATCAAGTCGATTATTTTGCAATGGTTAAAAACAAACCGGTATTTCATGATTTTTTTTCTTTATACCGATACAAAAAAGTGATTAAAAGACAGGAGGAGGAGGAGGAGGAGGTATTGATAGTATGATATGGTAGTGAGTTATATGAAGGACGCGAGGAAGGAAGAAAAGAGGAAAAAGTAAGAAACTGTAAGAAAATTGAACCCTAGTCTGCTCAGTGCTATTTGTCACGTCGCCGAAGTGGTAAGCAATAGGTTCGATGATGCCACACAAAAAATTATTCACTTTATATTATTTAGATATTCCTGTTATGCTAATTTAACGCTAATCGTACTCCAGTCTGCTCAGGGCTATAGGTCACCTCATGAAGGGATGCGTAACGTGTTCAATGATGCCACAAAAAAAACAAAAAACAATCAACTTTGCACTATTCATATTCTGCGACCACAACACGACGCTCAGGCCACAGAGACGAGCAGCGTGTCCAAGTTTGTTTACCCGTGACAAAGAACCCAAGAAGACCGCGGGAGAAATACGTCTGAATCCAAGTTTTGTGAGCGCCCTCCGCCTTTACGTCTCGGGGAAGGCGATGCGAGGGGACGGCAGAAAACGACAATAACGACGAGACATTGCCCTCCCTCTCTACCTGCAGATAACCCGGGGTAACAGGTGGACTCAGGAGAGGAAAACAGGGATAAGGTGCTGGAGATGGAGGCGACGCGTGGGGAGAGAGGAAGAAGAGGGGGAAGGGAAGGAAATGGAGACAACGCGAGGGGAGAGAGAAGGAAGGAAGGGAAGGAGAGATGGATACAAAACGGAGGAAGGGTGAGAGGGGAAGACCAGATGAAGACTGCAGGTGGGAGGGTGAAGGGACGTAATTGGGTCTGTTGAGAAAGGCGCCGTGCACGAAGCTGGCCTGTGTAGTGTAGTTTGGGGGAAAAGAACGAGTGGTAAGGGATGAAAAAAATAGAGGAAAAATACCTTACGTTTTTAAATGCTTTACTGTAAGGGTTATCTCGCTTGAAAATCTGTTATGCTGTAGAGAGAGAGAGATTTTTCAAGAGGAGAGAATCAAGACACCTCTCCATCTGAAACTGACCTCTCTTCTGGTCTTTCGTACTTTAGTCTTTTAATGGAGCAGCGACCTTTTGTTCTTTCTGCTTGTTGTACCACTTAGCAATTTCCGTTGGTGTAAAAAGATAGATAGATAGAGAGACAGAGTTAGGTAGGTGAAAAGAACTATCGTACTTAAGGATCATGTGCAAAGGGAAAACTCTATACAGAATCCAATCCCACACAGTAACTCACGAACAATACCTGCTTTCCAAAATTCCCCCTCCGTAAAGTTTTGTTGTTTTTGTTTTGTTCTGTGTCTCCAGGGATGCCGTTGAGGATAACAGTGTGCCGGGGAATGACGGGATGAAAAGAACGACAGAAAAAGAGGATGAAAACAGGGGGATGACTAATTAAATTTCGAGTAAACACACACACACACACACACAAACACACAAACACACAAACACACAAGCAAATAAAATCATTAAACACATAGAGAGAGAGAGAGAGAGAGAGAGAGAGAGAGAGAGAGAGAGAGAGAGAGAGAGAGAGAGAGAGAGAGAGAGAGAGAGAGAGAGAGAGAGAGAGAGATAATAATGAAAAAGTATTGACCACGCAGACCGAACTGTTTACCCCCGTTTATTTGCCCTCAGTTCGATGTAAGTTTCGTTGTGATCAGCTCTCGGTGCGCCGGGGTCAAATAGCAAAAGTTGGAAGAGATTTCTAAACTAATACGCGGAGTTGCACGTTGTTTTCCATCGTGTGCGTAGATTTGTGTTTACCATGTCGTTGCGCTGAGGAAAATGCTCCGTAAAGTCTCCATATAGAGGTCGTCGTGTTGGCTGAGGAGATGTCAAGCGTGTTTCAGTCTCCTGGAGTTAGCGCCTGTTGGGAGGAAGCCGAAGAGGAAGAGGTGGAATATCATCTGTTCCTTGTTTTGGGTCTTGCGATGCTTCTAGCGCGGGTCTAGGGAAGGAAGAGCATCCCAATCACATAGCCCGGTTTGTTGTTTTATATCACTTTTTACGATTGAGTTTGTACTATGTCGACCAAACTCTGAAATTAAAAAATCTCTAGCTACCTCCGTCCCAGAAAAGGAAAAAAGGCCAAACTAGCCACATAACTGCTAATAAATACTAATACGACGTTTTAAAAACCTGGCGTAAGTATTTGTGCTATGAAGATGAGCACCGAGGCTACGCGCAGCTATAGCGTATTATCACAACTTTTCTTACTTACAACGACTCGGGCAACATTAACAATATTGGTATCCACCTCTTTGTTAATATAGAACACTTCATTTCATTTTGATAATTAAAAATTCCAATTAATTGAAAATGTTTGGAAATATTATGCTTATGAATGTGCAAAAAAGGGCCAGTTAAAAATCCTGTAAGGAATAACCATATGAATGGAAACTAAGGGAACGTACGCGTGTTGTCCTCCTTATCGTCGTCGTTACTATCTTGATGTAACTACTTTTACATTTTCTTGATTTTTTCCACGTCCTGCAGGTCGGAGGCACGGTCCTTGCCGTCAAAAGCAGCCCCGGTGCCACCACTCGGGGGCTTACCAAGTTTATGGGCAGCTTATGATAATAAAGTGGCCGGTACTTCGTCCCTGCTGTCATAAATCGCCCACGCAAAAATATGGTTGCTCGCCCTGTCCAAGTATTTTCATATATTTTTGCTGCACCCAGGCGGATCAGTGACCAACGCTTTCTACTACGAGCAACATTTAAGCGTGTCGTCCTGCTTGAGCGCTATCACAGCCCAGGTAGACACAATACAAGTTGGCCTCCAACAGAACCGAGTCACGACTTAAGTTGCTGGTTGTTTTGACAGCGGCCGACGGTCGTGCGGGCGGAGAAAATGTTCAGTAACTGTAACTTGCCTGGGCCTCGTGCACCTGGTCCTGGCCCTGGCCCACGAGAGCAGCAGCGGCCTGAGTAGCGTGCTCTGGAGACACCTGCTCCTGCCGTGTGCTGGGAAAAAAGACTTCCTTAAAGTGTGGGTATATATATATATATATATATATATATATATATATATATATATATATATATATATATATATATATATATATATATATATATATATATATATATATATATATTTTCTCCTGACAGCAACCTCTTGTTTAGTAAATAGGTAATTTATGGAATATATATTTTAAGGAAAAAAAAAAAAATATATATATATATATATATATATATATATATATATATATATATATATATATATATATATATATATATATATATATATATATAATGTTTGCAAGGTTTGTTGATGGTGTGGTCAGCACGGTGCGTGAGGGTGGTGGCTCAGGCTGCCGGGGGCGGCGCGGCGCCCCACACAAGGCTGCGGCAGGTTGTTAGCCGAGTAGTAAACGGCCCGTCCTGGTACTTACCTGCAGAGGCTTATTTTTAGAGAGCAAAGATTTTTTTCTTTCATGGCTCTGTACTCCACTCCGAGACCTTTTGTAGGGTTGTTGTGTTGGTCGCCCCTCCCCGCCTCGTGCCGGGCTGCCATGCAGAGAAAGACCCCCACATTCCTACACACCTTCCCCGGCAGCGTCTTCCCATGGTATTCAAACGTCAATATCTCTCCTCTTCCCTAAAGGCGGATCCAACCCTTCCTCCATCAAAACATTTTGCTGACTCCCCTTCGAAGCATTCATGGCATTCTTTTTCGTACTATCACGTTATTGGGCCGCCGCCCCGCCTTGGTCTATCCCCAGCTGCTTTTTCCCCCATCCCTCCGCGTCGCTCGGAGCTGAATGCCGCTATTCACACTTTTTGAGGGGATATTTTCTTCTTAGCACCAGCTCCTATTTACCCTGCCACGGTTTTCCATCCCCGACAACTAATCGCGGGTGAGCGGCTCCCGGCCCCCGGTCCCCGGCCCCCGCCCCTCACGCAGCAGCCGGCGGAGCGAGGAATCAGTTGCCCCGCATGTCACTTATCCTCAATTACGGGCGTGTTTACGGAATTAAAGGGCTATTTTCTGAAATTGCCTCAGACACTGTGTGGGTCTCTCTCTCTCTATCTACACACACACACACACACACACACACACACACACACATGTAATGGACCCACCCGAAGCGGAAAGCCTCCCAAACTCACTCAGCAAGTGGCTTTGTCCCACTCGCCTCTGCCATCTTTGGCCGAGTGGTTAAGGAATGACTTCCCATCCTGCCAGTAGCGGGTTCGATCCCCGGTGCCGGGAACCCTTTCCGGATCTGGATTAATTTCCCGTGTGTTTCGTGACCCGCAGATGTCGTGTGTCATTCAGATGAGTGTGGAATTCAGTTTGTTACGCACACACACACACACACACACACACACACACACACACACACACACACACACACACGTTCAATACAGGCATTCGTCCTCCAATAAAGATTGTGAAGCCTGTCTGTTAAATCGTCTTGAATACCAGGTAACGATAAGCTTCGTTGAAAATAGCTGATTCGAAACTGTATCTTGGTATTGAGTTCCTTGTCATGCAGTGAAGATCAGTTTGGTTTATTTCTGAAAGTTTGTTGCTCTAGAAATTCTTAAGAAGACGAGTTTGTTTTAATTCAATATCATCAGAGCACAACTGTATCAGAATGTAATCGGATTAAAGATTTGCTCGCGCCTCTTCTAATGTAATACCGAGTCATTATCATATTTATTTTAGCTTAATTTTCATGTTCACCGTCTCCGAACAAACGGCGTGGGGTGGACACAGCGGGGAAGGTTTGGTAATGGAGGAAAATAAAATAGTATGACATTCTCTCAATTATGCTTTTTTTTTTATAATTTGTTAATATATTTGCTTGATACAGATCGTCCTGGCTGTGGAGACCTTATGGATAAGAAATTGACTTCATACTCATAGAACACACTCTTATCTTGAGGGAAAAATGTTAAGGTCTCTCTTATTACAAAACTGAATCACATGCATTTATTAATTTCCGCTCCTATTTTCCGTGTCCATTTCCTGCAAACAAACGGTGTGGGGTAGACGTTGCGGGAAGGGTCTAGTGATGAGCGAGGAACCTTTAGTATGGAAAATCTCTGTACGATGGCGTGGTTGTATAGTATCAAAGGTGGTTGTTTGATTATTTGCTCTGATATGTATTTCTGATGCATTCTGGTGCTTGGCTAGGGAAACTTTAATACGTGGGTTGTTGAAAAGATGGCGAGCCCGTTGAAATCATAAAAGATGGTCATTTGATAATTTCCTAATAATATGTATTTCCGATACAGATTAACTAACGCGAAGCACACTGATTAGACAAGTTCATAGTATTATCCTTTTAACAGTGGATGCTTGGTTGTTACGAGGACAGTCAAGAT
>NC_066549.1:6366919-6404419 GCF_024679095.1 Eriocheir sinensis | reverse complement strand
TTTACCTGGGAACACTGTGACTCGTGTGTGTGTGTGTGTGTGTGTGTGTGTGTGTGTGTGTGTGTGTGTTTGCTCTGCGTAACCTTGACACAATTGCAAACAGTGCGTCCTAGTGTATATGCTCCGTCTTCATGCAGCTAGTAAACATTGAGACGGAGGAGTCGCTGAAGAAAAGAATAGCGAGAGAAAAAAAATAATCTCGTGAAGTAGGTCGAGGCGCTAACAGCACGAGAGCAGCAATGTGAGTGGGTCCTGCGGGAGTCTTTAGCCTTCACGCGATCAGATATATGACTTTTTCTCATATTAAGAGTTGAAACATTCAGTTCGGCCCGGGAGCTCGACCCAGCCAGCGAGCGAAGGACAGCATTCTCAGACGCTTTCGGCTCTCGTAACAAATAATTCCAAAGACCACGAAGAGGATTAGTCTGGTTCTCTTGCGCTGTTTCATGTTTATGGTGGAGAAACCTTGTCAAGCTATCACTAGGCTCATAGAACTACCCATGGAAATACCCACAACCTTTACGAGAGCTCCACCAGCGGGTCACTGAGCTAAAACCCGTATTCTGAGACGCTTTCGGCTCTCATAACAAGTAATTCCATAGGCCACAAAGGAGATTAGTCTGTCCTTCATGAGTTTTTTTTACGTTCAGGGTGCAGAAGCCTTGTCAAACTATCACTAGGCTCACAGAACGACCCATGGCAACACTGACACAACCTTTACGAATTGAGCAGAAGCCTTGTCAAACTATCACTAGGCTCACAGAACGACCCATGGAAACACTGACACAACCTTTACGAATTGAGCAGAAGCCTTGTCAAACTATCACTAGGCTCACAGAACGACCCATGGAAACACTTACACAACCTTTACGAATTGAGCAGAAGCCTTATCAAACTATCACTAGGCTCACAGAACTACCCATGGCAACACTGACACAACCTTTAAGAATGCCCTACCAAAATGTATGTGTGTGTGAGCCCGAAGTGTTTGTGAAAAATAGCTCAGGTGAGGGCCTCCATCTCTCCCGGTATATTCTGACGCTTGTAGATTTTGCCACGCGTTGGGCAGAGCAGTGCCGCTGAAGAATATTGAAACGCAAACTGTGGCTGAGGCTCTCATGACTATATTTTGCCGAGTAGGTATACCCAGACAAATACTGAGTGATCGAGGTACTCAGTTCACCTCAGGGATGATGAAGTACTACGTCTTCTAGCGTGCTCTCGCCGCTCCCTAACGGCGGTGATTGCCGAAGCCTGGGGTGATGGAAAGTTCCGAAACAAAGGATGCGTGTACATAGTTAATTAATTATATAGGGATGTCAGTAGGGGGAGAAGCAGCGGCAGGTATAGGGTTGTTGTGACTTTCACGTATCATTATCGTTATCATTGTTTTCGGTGGTACAGTTTCCTTCAAGTTTTAATTAAAGGAGGGCTGTTTGACCATCCTGATGAGTGATGAATGAGTGATAAGTTTAATAGAGGGGAGATTTACACATCCTGATAAGTAATGAATGTATGATGAATGATGAGAGATGATGTTTAAAAGAAGTGACATTTGACCACCTTGATGTATGATGAATCTAAAGCGAATATATTTTTTTCATAGTAAAGGAAGCAGCTCAAGGGAATAAACGAAAAACAAAACAAGAAAAAACCCAGCCCGCTAATCAATGCCCCTGTAAAAAAAACATAAAAAAAGATTAGAGGAGTGACCAAAAAGAGAAGCTAATTTCGGGAGGAGAAGTGTCTCGATGCTCTCCTCTTGAATATACCGAGAAGGAGACCATTCCCTTACCTTCACGTACTGTAGAAGTCACGCTTCCTAACGTACGCGGCAGTCTAGCGGCTCAGAGCGTCATGCCATGGAGGTGGAGAGGCAGGACAAGGCAGTTCGATTCCCATTGTTGCCGCGAGACGTCAGCTAAAGCATCCGGTATTAAATATGCAGCCATAACTCCATCATAACATCGACTTTATGTGAGTGTAGATCAAAGCTGTCGATATAAAGGAGTTTAGCTCATTATAGTCGCCTTTTACGACCCGCAGAGGAATATGAAGTCACGGATTTAAGATTTTGTTAGTGTTCTCGACTTTCAGAGCATAACTACTACTACTACTACTACTACTTTTTTTTATTTTATTTTTTAGTCTACGCCTATAGCGCCGGCAGGCTTGCTTGAGGGGCCTGGATGGTGTTCGGCCCCAGCGCAGGCAAGTGTTTATAGTGGCGCCATCTTCTCTACTACTACTACTACTACTACTACTACTACTACTACTACTACTACTACTACTACTACTACTACTACTACTACTACTACTACTACTACTGACGATGATGAGGACTAAGGCGCCTTTTCAATATAGTGTAATGGCTTTCCTATTTGACGTTACTATGCAGGAATTGACTTGTCTTTCCAACGCCTTCACGCAGCGGTACTGGAGCGAGCAGTTAGCCGAACCCAGGCTGTAATGGCGCGTGCAGAGGGAATAAACAGAAATTCTCCCTCCTAGGACTAACGCTGTTCCCGTGTAGAGACTGAGAGATAGATATACAGATGGATAGATAGATAGATGCAAGGGTACTAGGGTTGGCCATAATGTGTCTGTCTTAATATATCAAAAAAGTAATTTGTTTGTATGCATAACGCTTATTGACTTGATGTATTGGGTGGCGCCTAACTGCGGCTGGCTGTCAGGGAGGGCATCCGAGGCAGAAAAAGTCCCGCTAAATATAAAGATGAACGGCGACGTCTTCATCGACCAGTCCAAACTCGTAAGAGGAAATAATGGAGTTAAACGAGGAAGAAGAGGAAAAAATAAGATGGAGATGACACCTTATGGGTTACTCTTGTATTCCTGGCATTTCACACGCTGTTCCCCTCTCTTAACCAGCGTAGCAGTTAGTTACGATTGACGAATACTAGAAGATGGAGATTACACTTTATGGGTTACTCTTCTATTCCTGGCATTTCACGCGGTGCTCCCCTCTCTTAACCAGCGTCGCAGTTAGTTACGATTGACGAATACTAGAAGATGGAGATTACACTTTATGGGTTACTCTTATATTCCTGGCATTTCACGCGGTGCTGCCCTCTCTTAACCAGCGTCGCAGTTAGTTATGGTCGACGAATACTAGGTTAAGCAATATAGGGTCTCCATATTATCTCAGGCAGTAAGTTCTCTTATGCATAACACTTACTGCTTGACAAGATAGGGTGTTGTCAAACGCTTCCGCCTCTCACATCGACGATTTCCAAAGGCCAAAAAGGATATCAGTTAGGCGATAATGAGTGTTGTTTTAGGTTCATGGTACAGAAGAAGGGTCGAACTACCGCCAGGGTCAAAGACTACCCGTGGAAATGCCCGAAACTCGTATGAAGGTCTTGTAAAATCTGCGTGCCTTGGCCTCAGAATGTTTAATAATATGGTCCTTTGTAGCTTTCATATAGAAGATCAGTCGGGTTTTGAGTAGAGAATAAAGGTCAAACTACCACTAGGATAAAAAAAAGGAAATGCCTAAAACTCGTATGAAAGTCTTGTAAAATCAGCGTGCATTGGCCTCAGAATGTTTAATAATATGGGGCTTTGTAGCTTTCATATAGAAGATCAGTCGGGTTTTAAGTAGAGAATAAAGGTCAAACTACCACTAGGATAAAGAAAACACAAAGGAAATGCCTAAAACTCGTATGAAAGTCTTGTAAAATCAGCGTGCATTGGCCTCAGAATGTTTAATAATACGGTTCTTTGTAGCTTTCATATAGAAGATCAGTCGGGTTTTAAGTAGATAATAAAGGTCAAACTACCACTAGGATAAAAAAACACAAAGGAAATGCCTAAAACTCGTATGAAAGTCTTGTAAAATCTGCGTGCTTTGGCCCCGGGAAATATAACTCTCTATCGCTTAACCTCACATTTCAGCTCTTTATGATTGACTAATGGCATGTGAGAATGTTTGGTCCCTCGATGACGACCTCAGATAGTGGGCCAAGGACGGGATTCGAAGGTGGAGGTTCCGCAAACACCATTTTCGTGCCGTCTCCAGGACAACCACCTTCGCAAACAGGTGTATCTTTTTTTTTTTTTTTTTTTGCCATGAAACACGCGGAAACCTGAAAAAGCCTTAAATTATGTCGTGGCTTTTCTCAAATAAACAGTTGAGCGTAATGAGCACCAAAAAAAAGGCGGGATTTATATTGGATTTTTTTCTGCTTCAATTTTTATTTGTGGATTTCGCTTGACAATTTCCTTTTCCTTCACTTTTCCGATCCTTTTGCCTGTGTTTGCCTTTCCCGCGGGTATTTCTCTTTCTTTCTTTCTTTTTTCTCTCTCTCTCTCTCTCTCTCTCTCTCTCTCTCTCTCTCTCTCTCTCTCTCTCTCTCTCTCTCTCTCTCTCTCTCTCTCTCTCTCTCTGCGGCTACGAGTAAAATGCAAAGTAAAAATAAAAGTGTGCCAGGCATAAAATATTTCTGTATTACAGTAATGAAAAACTCCCAAACTTGTGTGTGTGTGTGTGTGTGTGTGTGTGTGTGTGTGTGTGTGTGTGTGTGTGTGTGTTCCTAATACCTGAATTTAATTATGAATATGTGCCTGTCTTATTTATCTCTATATCTGTATCTATATTTATCTGTCTATCTATTTGTCTGTATCTATCTATCAATCTACCCTTCGATCTATCTAAATTTATTATCTAAGTGTATCTATCCAGCTTTCTTTATGTATTTCTTTATCTATCTATCTATGTAGGTATCTCTCTATCTGTCCATCTACCTATCAGTATTTGTATCTGTCCATATATCAATTTATCTATCTGTATCTGTCTGTGTATCTATCAATCTACCTCTCCGTCCAGCTCTTTGTATTCCCTCATCCGTCTATCTGTCTGTCTGACCGTTTGTCTTTCTTTATTTCTGTTAATCTATCTATCCATCTATCTCTACATTTTCCTTCATCTGTTTATCTGTCCCTCTCTCTGTCTCTCCGCCTTTCTTCTTTAGTCCTGTCAATCTACCTATCCATCCGTCTCTTCATATTCTTTCATCTACCTGTCTGTCTATCTTTCTGTCCACCCGTCCATGTATTTTCTTTCTGTCTGTCTCTCACCCTTTCTTCTTTAGTACTGTCAATCTACCTATCCATCCGTCTCTTCATATTCTTTCATCTACCTGTCTGTCTTTCTTTCTGTCTACCCATCCATGCATTGTCTGTCTGTCTGTCTCTCTCCCCCGAGCTTTCTTTCTTCCTCATCTCTGTCATTTCACAACCGCCAGAAACTCGCCTTGAGGGCCCGGGAGACTCTAGCGGAGAAGTTTCGAAACCCTTTTTTTTCTCTTCTTTTTTAATACATTTCACACGCGTAGTTTCCTTATTTTTTTTTAGCCGCGCCGAAACCTCCTCTCGCATTTCATTTCTCTCTCATGTATTATTCAACCCAAACTCTCTACTATCGGGCTGGTGATTCATTATTTTTTAAACGCTTTCCTGCCCATGTATTTTTTTTACGCATGCCTAATGCCGAATTTCCCACTCTCTGATTCCTCTCCTCTACTCTCCCTCCCGCCTGCCTGAGCTGCCTGCCTCGACTTGTTAGGCCGTACCCATTGTAGCGATCCACTCTACCCTGGGTGCATTTGGGCCCACTCCCTTATTCGCAACATACCTTTAATGCGTTTTTTCATTGCTTTCAAATTTTAAAACTCGTTACTGCCACCCCCCACCCCCACCCTACACACACACACACACACACACACACGCACTTGGTAATAACGCACCGTGAAAAATTAAGAAAAAAAAAGGGATGGATGAATGATATTAAAACTTTGGAGAAAAAGACCTTAAGGATTAGAGTCCTGAGAGAGAGAGAGAGAGAGAGAGAGAGAGAGAGAGAGAGAGAGAGAGAGAGAGAGAGAGAGAGAGAGAGAGAGAGAGAGAGAGAGAGAGAGAGAGAGAGAGAGAGAGAGAGAGAGAGAGAGAGAGAGAGAGAGAGAGTTCAATTTATGATTAGTTTTAAGTAAGGGAGGACAGATAAGAAGATTACGAGGAGAGCAGAAAGCCTTGCAGGAAGTCAGAAAAATGTGCTTGAAGATGCTAGTAAAAAAATATTAATGCGGAAGTAATTATGATATACGTTTTTTTTATTCTCTTTTCACATCAAAGTAGAAAGTTTTAATGGGCGTCTAGTTGTAGGTAAAGGTGTGACAATGGCCGCTATTCTCAAACACTTCCGATTCCCACATCAATTATTTCCAAAGGTCCAAAACTAGGTTAATCGGGTTCCCATGAGTGTTTTTTTCTCTACATTCACGACGCAGAAGCCTTGTCAAACACTCACCAGGCTTATAAAACTACCCACGGACATGCCTGTAACTCTTACGAAAGCCTTGTCAAACACTCACCAGGCTCATAAAACTACCCACGGACATGCGTACAAATCCTACGAAAGCCTTGTCAAACACTCACCAGGTTCATAGAACTACCCACAGACATGCGTACAACTCCTACGAAAGCCTTGTCAAACACTCACCAGGCTCATAAAACTACTCACGGAGATGTCTACAACTCTTACGAAAGCCTTGTCATACACTCACCAGGCTCATAGAACTACCCACGGAGATGTCCACAACTCCTACGAAAGCCTTGTCAAACACTCACCAGGCTCATAAAACTACCCACGGAGATGTCTACAACTCCTACGAAAGCCTTGTCAAACACTCACCAGGCTCATAAAACTACCCACGGACATGCGTACAACTCCTACGAAAGCCTTGTCTATTGTGTGTGCTTGGACGCCGACATGTTCAAGAGTAAGAGCCAATATCGTGGTGTTTATGGGTTTGTAACATGTATCGTCGTTCGCTTTACACGGAACACTCATAAGCTATCTCACTCACGTATCCTCCTCCTCCTCAAACAGTCCCTCATCCCCGGGAAACAGGCGATCCCTCAGTTCCTTGGTGAGCACTAGGTTACAGCTCAAACACTTCTCTCCCAGGATAACCCAGCACTGTCGGCAGTAGATCATGGTGCATCCCGGGCCTCGGCACACCACGAACTTGTCCCCTCCTGTCGTCTCACAGATGGAACAGGTGTTGGTGATGAAGAAGCGCAGAAGGAAACCTAACGCCCGGAACTGCCTGAGAAGCAAATCCTGCCACTGAGGGTCGTGCAGCATAGTCAACTTGCCGTGTATTCGACTCCAAAACAGTTTCCTGAGAGCCTCGTCTATAAAGCTTTTCCGGGCGAGGAGTATGTTCGTGTACAGCTTGATTTGACGTTTCTTCTCCCGTTTGGGGTAATAAATGCTAAATATGAGGTGCTTGAGTCGATCCGGGCCTGGAAGAACGAAGGTAAGCAGGAACAGGAAGATGATGATGGCCTCCTGGCGCGCGTACAGCTCCAGGTTAGGGTATGTCACCTTCGGATTACACCTGTCAACCCTGTAGTGTTTGATGACGTGGTTGTCCATGTTGATGTTCTCAAAGACAAGGTTTATCAGCAAGGCGAAGAAGGAGTCCCCTCGTGCCTTGACCTGGAGGTAGTCATCGATCTCAATGGAGTAGGTCGTGTTTTCCCTGACCACCTCATAGATAGTCACGGTGAAGACCAGATATTCCACCATGAACATAACGGCGGTGAGGATCTGGACTCCCAAGCATATCGCGGATTTTAGTTTCGCTTCATCCTTCTCTTCCTCTCTTGCTTTGGTGGCGAAGACATCCTCTATATATTTCCGCCTTTCGATCCCCTTTAGCGGCAGCATTTTAGGGAGGCCGAGCACTCCCCTCTTTCGGTCGATCTTCCGGAAGTAGCTGCCTATGTAGACGTTCTGCCACTTGATGTTCTTGTCGTAGCTAATCATATCGCTGAGGACTCTGTTGGTCGAGTACAGCACCAAAGCGATCATGGCAAGGATGTACACGGTTGACATCGTGCTTTTCGCGTCTTCCATCTTCTGTAGCGTTGCTTCTTTGCTCTCTCTTGGTTTGTCCGGCGCGAACTGTATGGTGAGCTGCTTGCTGTACATTTGATGGAGGTCCTGCGGGCTGGCGTCGCCGTAGAACATGCCGGGGCCGTCACGCAGCAGCAGCAGACCCTCGGCGACCTCCTTCGCGTCGCCCGGGGACTCGCACTTGAAGCTCTTCACAGTGCTTCGATACATCTGCGTGCAGTCGACGTGCTTCACAAACAAGCCGCAAATTTTCCGACCCAGCCATTTCGTTATGCCAGGGAACTTATCGAGACATTTGTGAAAGGTAGCGTATTTAGTCCTTTTACACTGCATGAGGACGTTACTGCCGATGTCTTGGCATATGTTCAGTGATTTGAAGGCGTATTTCTTCCTAAACTTAGCCTTGTCGGTTCTTCCTCCTTCTGCCTTCTTTTTTATCTTGGCAAAACGGTGAACTTCATATGATCTGTCCGCCATCTTGTTCTTTATCTCTGCCTCCTTCTGCTCTCCTAACTTTTCCCCTTGCACGTCGTTGAGGGAGATATCAGCGGTGATCTTCATGGATTCTTGTGCCAGCGCCATGTCCCTTTCCTTAACAAGCTGAACGTGAGCATAACCCGATTCTTTCTTGCTGACGGGCTGGAGGTACGCCAACACAGACTCGCGGAACAGCTCACGGTGGATCTGCGAAATACACTGAACCTGAAGAGAGCTTTCCATCACGTTCTTCGTTATGGCTTGGGAGGCGTGCAGCATCACCTCGGACGTCGAAATGAGCAGCAGCAACAGTCCCGTGCGGCTCAGCATCCCCGCTAACACCAACCAAAACGCCGCCCTCACCCTCTTGTACCTTCCGAAGAGATACGTGAAGAGTATGACGAACAGCGAGTACAGCAGAACGCGAGGGAACACTAAAACTTTACTCTCCATACCGAAGAACGTCAGGAGTCCCAAACTTACGCCCAGGCCACAGAACAGCCGGAGTATTTTCTTCAGTGTTCTTACTGGTATGAGGCAGGTGAAGAGTTGGAATGTTAGTCCATCCCATTTCGTCTCGGCTACTCCGGCCA
Source organism: Eriocheir sinensis (assembly GCF_024679095.1). Taxonomy (NCBI): domain Eukaryota; kingdom Metazoa; phylum Arthropoda; class Malacostraca; order Decapoda; family Varunidae; genus Eriocheir; species Eriocheir sinensis. The sequence continues at coordinate 6,395,404 of NC_066549.1, read as the reverse complement.
CATAAATACATATCCCGTTTGTGATGCGGACGACAATCATGCCTGCAAATATGAGAACCACCAACCCGAAGCTTTTGGTGACCGCATCCGCCATTGATCTCTGCTCCGTGATGGGAAACATATTTACAGGTAAGTTAACGCTTAGCTCTTTTTGGCTCAGTTTGTTTCTGGCGATTATTTTCACCGGTTCCTGCGCCATCTTGAGGGTGAAGTAAACGAGGTCGATCTTGAATACTGACTCCGTTGAAGTTATCAGGGTCTCGTTGGTCGTCACGTAATGGCTCCCCAAGGTCTCCCCGGGCGTGATGTCCTGCTTGCCCACCCTCCACACGACCCTGGGCTTGGGATTGCCTTCCACCTTCACTCTCAGGGTCGTGGAGTCGCCCACATCCCATCCTAGCTTTTCCTCGATGCTCGCCCCTGTCAACAACTCCTTCTGGCGCCAAACACACAAGTACAGAAAATAGACGAAGAAGCTATTTCCTTGGTAGGGCATGGGCGTTAACATCGTAATTATGGGCTTAAACTCCACATTCAGAAGTTTGTTGATGATAGTTTCGTGTTTGAGGTAAGCAATGCGCACCTCCAGCATCAGTCCGTGGTGGGTGGTGAGCGCGCGGCCGAGTGTCCAACTGACTCTCTCGGTGGAGCGCAGTCTGACCACCTTTTCTGATCTCATCCGGCCATCGTCCACTTCTTGAATGGTTAACGTTACTGTGTCGCTGCAGCTCTCCGTCCCTTGAGCGATCATCTGCATCATATCACCCTCCTGAACCGTCCACACGTCATTCTTCGGCCACAAGTGCAGCGAACATTGGCCTATAGCAATTTTCTGGGGGTGCGCCTCTTGGGTTTCTTCGTCACGGTTGAGCTGCTGTTGCTTCCCCTGCGTCTGCGAGGAAGAGGGAGAGGGAGAGGCAGCAGCGGCCGCCACCCCGAGCGAGAGTAGGATCGCCGTGATTAGCGACGCAGAGCCAGACATGATTGCAAAGGCTCTGCGATGAGGCACAGCGAGTTTTATAAAGTTAAATAATAAATGTGATGTAGGCTGCCAGACTAATTTCACGACAGTTTGGGGAAATGGCTGTCTGCGTTAATTAAAGATTTGTCTGCAGGGTATAAATCTTGTGCAAGTTTATGTAGGTAAGTGTTAATCTGTGAGATGGAGGCAGCAGGGAGATAAATACAACCACCTCCGCCTCCATCACTATATATATACCTCCTCCTCCTCCTCCTCCTGCGTAATCTCCATATCCTTTTACACGTCTTCCAAAACATCTTCCTAACCCTTCATCATCATTTCCTCAACCCTTGTCTCCTCTTCCTCATGCAGCCTCCAGCACCTCCTCCTCGACCTCCACATCCTCCCCCTCTACCTCCTCCTCCTCCTCCTCTACCTCCTCCTCCTCCTCCTCCTCGACCTCCACAGTCTCCATCAAATTAAAAGAAAATGTCAGGCAAGATTGTTTCAACTGAAGAGAGTGAGTGAGTGAGTGAGTATTTGGAGAGAGAATTTGGCGTCTACCTCTATCTTGGCTATGCATGAGCGAGATAGAGACAGAGAGGGACACAAACAGAGATAGAGAGACACAGCCAGAGGGACACACACACACACACACACACACACACACACACACACACACACACACACACACACACATACCCACCCCCAACACACACAACCCCCCCACACCACACACACACACACTCATACACGCCCACGCAATATGAAATAGCTTACCCATAACGACAGCCAATAACGCGCAGAATGTCAAATATCCAGGAGTTAGCGTCACCCGGGGTTACCATTAATTTCCCGGCGGTGTGGCGAAGCGACCACATCAGACGCGGAGCATGGGGGTGCATGCGGCCAGACCAGCGGACCCGCAGCTGCATCCACGGGCACAGACGCAGCGGCACTCTTACTTAAAAGCCTCGGCCGTAAACAGTCCATCTAGCCACACGGGTTAATGACCAGAGGGAAGCGTTGGCTACTAGCAGGTTGTAGACAAACACACTAGTGGTCGTATTACAAAGACATTTCACCTTCCAAGAACACGTATTTGACAAGGCTTTCGTAGGAGTTGTGGGCATATCCAGGAGTAGTTTTATGACCCCGGTGGTAGTTTGATCCTTCTTATGTACCGTGAACCTCAAGAAACGCTCATTAAAACCCGACTGCCCCCCTCCTTGGCCTTTAAGAACAGATGAAGTGAGAAACGAAAGTGTCTGATAATTTCGACCACTATATTTTCGAATAGGGATGCGGCAACACTATCATTTAAAAGTCTCGTCAGTATACAGTTTATCTACCCTCGCAGGATAATGAACAAACCAGAGAGCGGGTAGTAGCGAGTTACAGCCACACACTCTCTACATTTTCGAATACGGACGCAGCGGAAATGTTACGAGTATGTGAAACTGTTTTGACCAAGAGTAGTTTGTATATGGTGAGAGCGATAATGAACAGAGCGTTGGGTTTGGGTACCGGTTTATAGGTAGAGACCATATTTACGACTATGGACGCTGCGAACTTGTTTTGTGGAAGTGTTTTGCCCGAAAGCAGTCGGTATAAAAGAACAGAGATAATGGGGAGACCAGAACGTCGGATATGAGCAAAATATATCCAGACATTCTATATTTTCTAGTACGGACGCAGCGAAAATGTTATATGAGAGTGTTTTGACCGAATGCAGTCTGTTAAGTGTTTTGCCCGAAAGCAGTCGATATAAAAGAACAGAGATAATGGGGAGACCAGAACGTCGGATATGAGCAAAATATATCCAGACATTCTATATTTTCTAGTACGGACGCAGCGAACATGTTATATGAGAGTGTTTTGACCGAATGCAGTCTGTTAAGTGTTTTGCCCGAAAGCAGTCGATATAAAAGAACAGAGATAATGGGCAGACCAGAAAGTCGGATATGAGGAAAATATATCCAGACATTCTATATTTTCTAGTACGGACGCAGCGAACATGTTATATGAGAGTGTTTTGACCGAATGCAGTCTGTTAAAAGCGTTTAGTGATAATGAATAAATCGTTGGGGGAGAGGGTAGCCTACTAGTGGGTTGCAGCCGGATAATACAACCAACATTTTCGGCTATGTACGCAGCTAGACTCGAATATGATGGTGTTTTGACGGAAAGCACTCTAAAAGGGAACACTGAAAATGAGGAGAGCGTTTGGGGCGGCGCGTAGTAAGCCAGACATTAATAGCAGCATAGCGGGATTATTAGTTAAAACTGGTGCAACATAAACAACACATGCGGTTGAGCGCGATAACGACCATATATCGCAAAACACCAAGCCGTCCGCCCTATGCCCCTCTTCCTCCTACCTTCGCTCTGTTTACTTCACCCCCCTTTTTATCTTCGTCTCATGCATTTGATTTGTTTAGCTTAGGTTAGGCTAAGTTATATGTATGTACCCCTCCCCTCCTCTTTTCTCAATAAAAATCTCAATCTGAATCTGACCACATATCGTCTAGGAGGCAACCGTGTGATTCCGTACCAGCGGCAGGCGGGCACAGGTGGGCTCCAGGGTAATTAGGCAGGTAGTGGGTGGGCGGGATAAGTCCTCAGGTGCGGTGGTGCAGAGAAACACGATAACGGGTTGATGAAACGTCTCCAGCCTTACCTTCCCGCCTCCTCTAATTCTCTCGGCCCTGGCTTATGCGCCCTCTCGTCTCGCTCGAACGCTAGATAAACAGCCTCACCTGCCCTAATTGTCTCCTCCCTCAGGTATATACTACACGTGCACGTATGTGTATTTCGGGGGCATAATAAGGAATGAATTTACGTTCTTCCTGAGGCTGGAGAGTAATGGCTTAATTCGGGTTGTGTCTCCTGAATGTTGCTACTCCCTCGATATATTCACGCGAGTTTGTATATAATGAAACGGGAACGCGTGGAAGTCGCTACAAAGAATCGCCATCGCGTGTATGTTCACAAAATATAAACGAGTGAACATTTAGACAAAACATTTGGGCATTACTTCTCGCATTTAGTTAAGTTGTCCTGCTAATTTTCCCTTTTTCTTTGACCGTTAATGTAAATCTATGTCTATGTAATCTATGTAATCCATGTCTTATGCTCACAAAATTATAAACGAGAGAACATTTAGACGTAACATTGGGCATTACTTCTCGCATTTAGTTTAGTTGTCCTGCTAATTTTCCCTTTTTCTTTGTCCGTTAATGTAAATCTATGTCTATGTAATCTATGTAATCTATGTCTTATGTTCACAAAATTATAAACGAGAGAACATTTAGACATAACATTGGGCATTACTTCTCGCATTTACTAGTTAAGTTGTTCTGCTAATTTTCCCTTTTTCTTTGACCGTTAATGTAAATCTATGTCTATGTAATCTATGTAATCTGTGTCTTATGTTCACAAAATTATAAACGAGTGAACATTTAGACATAACATTTGGGCGTTACTTCTCGCATTTAGTTAAGTTGTTCTGCTAATTTTCCCTTTTTCTTTGACCGTTAATGTAAATCTATGTCTATGTAATCTATGTAATCTATGTCATGTTCACAAAATTATAAACGAGTGAACATTTAGACATAACAACATTTGGGCATTACTTCTCGCATTTAGTTAAGTTGTTCTGCTAATTTTCACTTTTTCTTTGTCCGTTAAGTAATCTATGTCTTATTTTTTTTAATGAGTTTGTCTCGCTATGTCTTTAACTACACTCATTTTTTTTTTACACTTCCTTCTCATCATAAGTTTAATATATACCTTTGCATTTAGAACCCAAGCTGGACATCACTTTTTTTTTATCCATTAGTTAAACTCATTTCCTTAATCATTTTGTCATATTTTTTACAGTAAAGGAAGGAGCTCAAGGGAAAAAAAAAATGAAAAAGCCCGCTAATCACTGCCATTATGAAAGAGAGAATATATGAGTGGCCACAGAGAGGTCAATCTCGGGTTGGTATACATATCCACTGGTTTCCCACGCTTCCGACTTTTATTATGGCTCCTTATTCAATTTGCAGTTCAATTCCTTTCCCTTCCCTCCGTCTCTATGCACCGTGGGTTATTTATACTCATGTGTCGTCCATTTCTCTCGTGTCTGCTTTTCCTCTTTCGCCGAATCTGCATAGTCCTCCTCGGCCCTCCACCCCACGAGCGGCGTGTGTTTTCGTATCGCTTCTGTGTGTGTGTGTGTGTGTGTGTGTGTGTGTGTGTGTGTGTGTTTTCGTATCGCTTCTGCCAACGTTGCCAGATTGTCGTATTCAGACTCTTATATTTGCTAATTTTCGACCCCAAAACTGTCTTCTGGGCTCCAATAACGAAACTCATTTATAGTTATCGTTAAAAGAGTTAGATTCTGATGTTTCTTGGCAATAGTCAGGCGTCAGAAACCGGTAAATACTATGCTCTGGGTACGATAATCTGGCAACGGTGCTCGGCCCTAAACCCCACGAGTGACCCAACGGTGCCAGATTGTCGTACTCAGGCTCCTATATTTGCTGATTTCCGACACCAAAACTGTCTCTTCCATCCCGATAACTAGATTCATATATAGTTATCACTGAAATGGTTGGTTGTCGGTGTCTTTTTGCAATAGTCATGGCTCAGAAACTGGTAAATACGATTCTGTTCTGAATACGATAATCTGCTGCTGGTAAATACGATACGGTTCTGAGTACGATAATCTGCAACGGTGCCCACGACCCTCTCTCCCATTTTAATCACGATGCATGCGCAATCAAATACTGCTTTCCCCCTGCCAGCGTGATATAATATGAAACCCTACCCGAGTTTCACTAAATATATAAACTCCCTGCATAAACTGTGGTTTATGCAGAAGTTTGGGTTCCGAGGGGAGGGAGATGGGCAAGAAAGAGCCATCTGAAAACATTTGTGTAAGCGTGTTGGTGGCGGTGGCCGTGGCGAATGGCATCAGTCAAGAGTGAGGAATGATTTTTGGCTTGGTAACAATGGGAAACAAAGTTCAAGCCGTTAAGATTGAGTTTGGAACCGAACTTTGGAACTGCACCCTTGTTTCGAGATCAATTGTTGCAGAATATGTATTGTTGACGGGACTTGTACGTTTTTTTCGATGACACGCGTCTTCTAGGGCAATATATACACTACTTTCACCCTGGTTGGCTTAAGGGGCTATTACACTGGGCAAATTTTCCGTGGATCTTCAGTCAAACCACGATTTCCGCTGGCGTGGTTCTCATATTTCCGTGGTTTTCTGACGTGTCCACGATCTTCCAAAGCTACGGTAGATTTCACCGAAGGACGACGGTATTACTCACCATCATCATCAATAGCAATAACAAGAAACAAATGAGAACCACGCAGCGGAAATCGTGGTTTGACTGATGATCCGCGGAAAATTTGCCCAGTGTGATAGCTCCTTCATGCGCCCTCTCGTCTCGCTCGAGCTACTGATAAACCGCTTCACCTGTCCACGTTTGCTTGTGTTGGTGCCTCCCCGTCGTTATATCTATCTATTTATCAAGGAGGCAGCTCAAGGGAAAAAAATAACTAAAACAACAACAATAAAAAAGTCCTCCATTCGTTGCTCCGATAAAAGAAAACAGAACATAAGGTCGGAAGAAAGGTCAACTTCGGGTGGAACAACGATCCACTTTGAACAGCCTTCCTTTGTTTGTTTTCCTCATTCCTATACGATTTGAACACTTTAATAAGAGAAGTATAAAGGCACTTCTACAACAGATATTGGTTAAACTTTTGAAATTCCTCCTGTCCCACTTTTTTTAGGAGCAGTGTTTTGCTGTATTTATTTTTTTTTGTCTCGGATGCCAAAAAAAAAAAAAATGCAGTTTAACTCCCATACCTAGAAAATCTACCCAATTAAGCCTTTTTCAACTTATTTTTACATTCTTTTACCATCAAAATATCTCTGCTAATGAATGCACTTCGCGTCATTTTTTCATTCCTTCAAACGTGGACATATTTTCTCATACAATCCTTAGTGTAGGTGGTTACAAGACATTCCTACAATAACCTATCTGTCTATTTACACACCTATGCATCGGTCTTATTTGTCTGTTAATCATGCGCTCACTCAATCAGTCTGTCTACCTGTCTATTTGAATATCTTTGTTTTGTCTCATTCATAAAACCACTTCTTCACTGATTCAGTATTCAGTATGTTTGTCGTCCACTCTGACTGTCTGGCTATCGTGGTTAATCAGTATTCAGTCTGTGTATGTGTGTGTGCGTGTGTGAGCGTGTGGGCGGATTGGGGGCAGAGAGCGTGCGTGTGCGTGTCTGTGTGCGTGTCTGTGTTTGTGTATGGCGGGAGAAACCTTCGAGTATAAGAGGTGAGGCAATCCTAACTTTGGAGAGACACACGCTGGTGGGAGGGGCGGCAACGTGCTGAAAATTGGTTTCGGTAAAATGCTCTTGACCAAATAGAGGAGAATAAACAAAACTGCGCGGGGCCCAAGAGAGCAATGGGAACAGAATTTGCTTTGTAGCCCCGGGGAATGAGCTATGTGAGAACCGGGGGGGAGGGAGGAGAGAGGGAGGGGGAGGACCAAAACAAACAAACCAATAAAACAACAACAACCCGTCAGTGAATTAATTCCTATATATGTGTGATCCTGCTACACCATATAAAAGTCAGGAGGTGGAGGAGAGGGAGGAGGAGCCAATAAAAAAATTAAAACCGAGTGAAATGAGTGGATACGTGTGATCTCTGCTACATCATAAAAGCGAGATTTCATGATTGGCGGGGCATAAGAATCGGCTCAGACCTTAATTCAATCCGGTCTTCGCTCAGCGGCCGGGAAGCATATTTACATTTTATTGGCTTCCCCGCGTCACATTAGCGGTAAGGCATGCACGGGGCCGCTTGAAAGGGAATCATGTGCCCAACAGCGAGATTGTAACAGGTGGCCGCGACCGTGAACCGTCAAGGGAAGGGGAAGAGGCGAGGGATTGAATAGGAATGAAACAGGGGACATACGATCGTAATTTTGGTTGGGAAGACTTAATATTGACACCGATAGAGACAGTTGTGGTGAAAACGAGTCTTGGCCCACACGAAAACGAGACACACCTGTGATTAGGGTCCACAGCCACAGAACCTTCCACAGATCCCTCCCACAGTTCGACTCGGCAACAAAATACTAAAGACTTTGAAAATATTTTGTAAGTTTGGCTGGAAAGATTCGTGTTGTCACCGATGAAAACAACTTTAGCGGATACTGAAGACTGTGGAACTACCTTTAAAGTTTGGTAGGTAAAACTCGCTCCACACGAAAACAATGCATACCTGTGTTTACCGGCACTTTCACGGGTCGACACGGAAACCAGATACTGAAGACTGTGGAACTACCTTTTAAGTTTGGTTGGGGAAACTCGTGATGTCACATATGAGAACAGTCGTGGTGGTTAAGGCTCTTACTCCACACGAAAACAATGGTGACCTGTGATTATCGACCATTCATTCTCTTCGACTCGGCAACAAAATGGTATAGACTTAGAAAACGTCTTAGTACTTTGGCTGGAAAGACTCGTGCTGACACCGATGAAAACAAAGTCGATGGATTAGACTTTAGCTTCCCAAAATATTAAAGATTATGGAGATATCTTGCGTAGTGTTCGGTGTTCATATAGAAGCTACGACATTTGAGGAAACTACACAGAGCTCTTTAGTATCTGGCGGCAAGTAGAAAGCCTGGGCGTTATGGAGAGTATTGATCGGTTTAAGGGGTTACAACACTGTTTTAAACTGAGGTACTGGTCCTAAGAGTTTCCCGTTGTGAAGATCGGAAACGGAGGATAATTGGGAGCATATGCATGTTAACCCTGATCTTATCGAATACTTATCTATCTGTCTTCTAATTTATTTATCTATGTCTGTCTCTATCTCTCAAATGTCTAATGACCAGCAATTACTTACTTGTACGTCTGTCTACTTTACTATCTATCTATATCTATCTATCAGTTAGTCCGTCAATAGTCACTCAATCGAGAAATCAATTAAACACTCTCTCTCTCTCTCTCTCTCTCTCTCGATCAAAATATATCTTTATCTTGTGTGTGTGTGTGTGTGTGTGTGTGTGTGTGTGTGTGTGTACGCCATCTGGGAGCTGTATACGCACACGTGACCTGAACGCTAAAGGCGGCGGCACTTTGCATTTAAGTCGAGGGTCTGCATTGCGTTAAGTCGAGGCTTGAAACGGATGGGGAGAAGGATGACCACCACAATGATGTTCTATCTACCTCTATCTGTCTACTTATACATTAATCTATCTATGTTTCTGTCTGTCTGTATGTATGTCTATCTATCTATCTAGTCGCTTACCTTTCTATTTCAAGATAAACAGACAGATACATGCATTAACAAACAAACAAACAAAAAAGGCACAGACCAACAAACCGATAGACAGGTAAATAGACAAATAGAATACAGGTAAAAAGATGCTGATAGATTAATAAAAAAAAAAACATACCTCAATCGCACTCCTATAATCATGCATACATATGTTATAAAATGGATGAATATATTGACTTACTTTTACAGCGGCACCTCCATAACGTGTATATATCCGACATCAAAACGTGGACGCCCATACAGATGCAGCCTCACTTTTCCCGGTTATGTGAGTCGTGACGGAGCATCGCGCGCGGGGATGGCGTGCGGCAGGGGCGGACGAGGTGTTCACAGGTACCCGAGGCAGGCGGGGAACATGTTTTTAATGGTCCCTCAAAGCGAGAAAAATGAGAAAAAAATCATCACTAACACAAACCATTTTATAATATATATCAAAGCATTTGTGATCAGTTTATGTTTCATCTATTTTTGGGGGTTTAAATCATGGCACAAATTTGGCCCGTCGCTGCTACACGGTAAAGCCACAAATTTGGCCCGTCGCTGCTACCGGGTTGAATTTAGAGGGTCCAAATTTGCTGGAGTGTTCCCTTTTTACGAGCAACAGTATCACACGAACGAGAATCTAACGACGATTTTTCATTTAGAAGGTTCAGTGTTGTCCGGCTGTGTGCTTCCTTTAGTCACTGGTTTTGATAATTACTCGAGCAAAATCATTACACGCGTTCAAACATCTAAGGACGGTTTTTCATTTAGAAGGTTCAGTGTTGCCCGACTATGTGATTCCTAGTCATTAGTTTAGATAATTACTCGAGCGAAATTATTGCACGCGTACAAACAGCTGAGAACGATTTTTTATTTAGACGATCCAGTTTTACCAGTGTGTCCTGTACCATTACTCCAGATAGTTCTTTAAGCAACATTACCACACGAATACAAGCATCTAAGGACGTTTTCATTTACTTTTCATCACTCATTCATAGCCACACACGACTGTCTAAAAACAAAAGGAAATAAAGGGAAATTCTTGAACGTGTATTCCCTTTTCACTGGCTGAGTGGTTAGCGTGCGGCCCTGGCATTCACGGCGCCATGGACAACGTCGGTTCGAATCCCCACGCTACTACCTGGGATTTTTCAGTCACCGCCGAGTGGCTTAAGACTACCCACATGCTGTCCAGAAGACCATCCATCAACCCAGACTCTAGAAGAAACCGTCCAGTGAATCAAGAATGAGTTCCGGGGGGCAGCATGAGCCAAGCATAACTCGTGCCACTATAAAAAAATGCCTGCGCCATGACGGGCTTGGGGCGACCACCATCCAGGCCCCTGAAGAAAGCCTATCTGCGCTTCAGTCAGAGATGTAAAAAAAACAAAAGCATTCAGGAACTTTTTATTTTTTAATTTTTTATCTAGAGGGTCTAATGCTGCCCCTGTGTGTATACCCTCTTCCCTAGTCCCAATTATTATTCAAGCGACGTATCACACGCTAACGAGACAACCCTCCAAGAACGATTTTTCATAAAGAGGATCCAATTTTGCCAGGGTGTGTATTTCTTTTTGAGTGGTCCAGATAATTATTCGAGTATGTCACACGTATACCCGCACGAAATCCTCAAAGTGGCAGGAGGATGTACACAGCTTCGCAAAAAGAGGAAACAAAATATAACAGGATTGGGAACATGAGTCTGTGAGAGAAAATTAGTATGCAGTCACTGACACGTGGGGGGCGTCCGCCATATCTTTAATTATCAGCGTATGATCCTGATTATATTCATGTGAAATGTATGCTTATGGTGAAGTAATATACTTTCAGATCTATAAGTCTATACATAATAGCAGGAAAAAATAAAATGTAGTTTTTAACATAACTCTCAATTTTTCTCTCATCTAATGACTTACGATGCTGAAAAAATTACCAGAGAAACTTAAAGCAGAATCCTAAATAGTCGTCCAAGGAAACTATACATTTTGCTTTTCTTAAATAATGAGAATTTTTTTCAATTTTGTTGGTGTATCTAAAGATATTTATTATTTTACGAGAATTGTAGCTTGAATAAAGAGAAAACGTTGGACAAAAAACTTGCGCTTTAGCTCCTCTTTCCAATGATGTTTTGTTTATTAAAATCGGTCAAATAGCGGCGAAGATTTTGAAGAAAAACTGAAATAATCCCGTTTTCTAAAAAGGAGAGTTAAAGTCCGCGGATTTATAGAGTTCGCCCTTTAACGTAGATGCCTTCCCGGTTGGTATTCTTTACTGAATTCCATTTTTGTTGTTGTTTTGTAGGACTCCGTGTGTCTGGTGGTGTTCTTTTCTTGAAAATCGAGCCGACGTGCGAAACTTATCTCTGGCTCCTCCGGGGTGATTGATGTGTGTGTCAGCTCTGCCGCCGCCAAGGCCATCGCAGATGCTAAAAATTTTAGTATGCCTCAAGATTCCAAACGAATATTCTTCTAGGCTATTTTCTACGCTGAAACATGACGATGTATGCACCTGCTTATGAATATAGCTTTTTTTTTTGGGGGGGGGAAGGGGGGAACTTTTTTTTTTTTTTTTTTTTTTTAGTGCCAGCCTACAGCGACGGTAGAATTTTCTGAGGGGCCTTGATAGTAGTCGGCCCCAGCCCGTCATGGTGCAGGCAAGTGTTTTATAGTGACGCAAGTGACGAGCGGAAGAGGGTGGGTGGTGGGAGTTCAGCCATAACTCTGTCATTTTTGCTTATTTCTTCATAATATTTTGCCACAAGCTAGCTGAGGCGTGTACGAAGACGTGTGAATTTTTTCAATTTTTCCGATTTTTTTGAAATATTAACGGCGGACGCTCCCCTTAAGAATGGTGCAACTGAGGAAGATTTTGTACTTATTATCAATCACTTAAAACCACCACCACTACTATCATGTTATTTTGGGTTCATCCATTTTTTATGAACGTATGATTTTGAGGGATGACTAATGACGAGGAAGGACGTTATATTATTAAGCCACTGATAAAAAAAACTAATATTATAAAAAAAAATAGATGAAGAAAGGAAAAAAAAAACGAAAGAGGATTAAAGGGGTGCTGGACGAGGCAGTTAACAGCCACACACGACAGTTAAAAGAGAACAGGAAATAAAAGGAAACTGAAACAAAGATAAAAAAACGGTGAATGCGATGTAGTTCTGTTCATGGACGTTCGTAAAAGCTCCTATTGTTTGCCTCTCGTGGAGCATTAGTAGCGGGAGTGAAGTGAGTGCAAATAAAAACAGTCTGCACGAGAGCAAGGTATGTTTGGCAATGGTAATAAAGTAAAGGCTTCGTGCGGCGGGCGGGTCACGAGAGGCTGCCATCAGGAGGGGAACGAAGACATCTGTGGCCACTCCTGCCGGCGGATTTTTTTTTTTTTTACGTCGTGGCATATTGCGCCGGTAGGCTTCTCCCCTGTGGATCCTGATGGTCGGCCCAAGGCTTCTTTCCGGTGGGGCCTGATGGTCGGCCCAGCCCGTTCTGGCGTAGGGGAGTGTTTATAGTGGCGCTATCTTGCATTGGCTCATGCTGCCCTCCCGGAGCTCATCTTTAATCCTAGAATCTAGAGTCCGGGTTGATAGTTGGTCTTCTGGACAGCATGTGGGTAGTTTTAAGCCACTCGGCGGCGGCTGAAAAATCCCAGCTTGGTGGCACCGGGCGGGGATTGAACTCGCGTCGTCCTGAACGCGGCGCCGTCACGCTATCCATTCAGCCACCGCCTCCCCAATGCATACACACCACACCCTCGTTTTTTATCTCTCTATTGCTGTGCGTGAAGGCTTGTGCCATATCCTTGTGTGGCCAGGGGCGGCACATTCCCGATCTCTCTACTGGCATATGGCTCCCACTCCTGCACAGGTTAGTTTACGTTAGGTTAGGTTAGGTATGGTAAGGTTTGATTAAAATGTGCCATGGTGACTCGGTGTGGGAATCTCCATAAGAGTATTTTCCAGCAATAGAGAGATAAAAAACGAGGGTGTGGTGTGCATGCATTGGGGAGGCGGTGGCTGAATGGATAGCGTGACGGCGCCGCGTTCAGGACGACGCGAGTTCAATCCCCGCCCCGTGGTTAGTTTGGGAGCTACAGCCGAGCATCTTCACTCAGGGACCACATACCGTCCAGGCGTCCAGTGAGCCGTGGTTGAGTCACCTCTAAAAGCCCTTTTCCACGGCTCCTTCCCCTATTTGGTTACTTTTCCTCACAGCAATGGAAGCAGTTCAAGGGCAAAAATAAATAAAAAGAAAAAATCTCGCTAGCACTGCGCCTATAAAAAGAAAGAAGAGAAGAGTGGCCAGCAGAGAGGTCAGCGGCGCCTGAACAGAAAAAAAAACCAGGACTCGCAGCAAAATATGTCTCTGGTTTCCGAGGTTTTCTTTTATCCTTTTTCTTTTCTTTTGCCTTTTGCTTTTTGGTGTTCTGGATTTCTCTCCATGTACAATAACACTAAAAAGTAAGCACCCTTAGCTATCGGTCTTCTTAATGGCCATAATCTGCTTTTCGTTTCGTCCTCTGCCACATTACATTTTACACATCTGACCGCGTCACCAACCTCAACTGCATGCCATTTCTCCTAAAAATAGAAAAGGATATAAACCAGTTTCATTAACCTCGGACTTCTAAAGCTGTCCTGATGCCATTTCGGAACCCACAAAAATGAAAAAGTGTATTTCAACGTGGCGAAGTAAGCTGAAACAATCTTTTTTTTAATGAACTGAAAACTTGCAATTCGATACCGCTGGCCGAGCTAAACTTGCCTGGCTGTAGTGGACAAAAGGGTAAGGATTAGAAACAGTGCAGTGCTTGACAACTCCGGGCATGTCATCAATGTCAGTCAGTCAATCAATGTCAGTTATGCTTTGCTCAACGATCACAATTTCGACTTTGGTTTGACATGAGAGGCGAGCACCGAGGATGGATGGTAGTGTGGCAGCGAGGCCTTCAAAGAGCAATGCTAAATCACGACGTCCGACCGAATTATTTATGTTAACCCATTGACTACGGATTTCCTACCAGAAGATATCACCAAGCTACAGTAATGGAACAAAAATGACTGCTACAATTCAATGAAGAAAATGTAAAGTCCTGCATCTTGGGAGGGGATATCCAGCATACCAGTACCACATGGGAAACACACCACTATCCACCACAGAGGCAGAGAGAGACCTGGGACTATATGTGACCAGGCTACCAGTGAAGGCCAAATCAGTGCCAATCGCAGCGGACGGGTTAAGATAGCACCGTTATCCTCAAAGAAAGGAAACCAATTATATAAGGACTGGGGACATGAGTGCGTGAGAGGAAGTATATAACCAATCATCGACTTAGTAACGTTGTGCTATTAGAGTGTTGTAGATTAACATGTTAGGATTCCACTCAAACCTTCAATGTGGGACGATGCACAAAAATTCGAAAATAAAAGGAAACAAAATATAATGTGATCGGAAATATGAGCGTGTGAGAGGGAACGTAAAAGCAATCCCTGACTTGGTAATGTTAATTGTGTAGTGAATTATCTTCTTGTACACTGAGCTCTTAGGTAACTGGTTCCGTTCGTCTAATTAGGAGGAGCACGCTGCCTCGCTCTCGCCCGGGGCCAAAGGCTTATCGAGGCCCTGGCCGGCTGTGTGAGGGCTTCGTGCTCAGCTCACGGGACGGGACAACAGAACTCTGCGCCTGCCTGTCTGGAGTGAGGCATCCGTTCATAATGAGTAGACAACAGTTACGTTCTATTCAGACTGATTTTCCTTTTGCGTGAATGTTAATAAGAACCCAAGGCATAACAAAATACAATGAGTCATCCGTTCATCGCTAAAATAGACAAGTTACGTTCTGTCTGTCTGGAGTGAAGCATCCGTTCATAATGCAGTAGACAACAGTTACGTTCTATTCAGACTGATTTTCCTTTTGCGTGAATGTTAATAAGAACCCAAGGCATAACAAAATACAATGAGTCATCCGTCTTTCATTAATTAGACAAGTTACGTTCTACAGACATTTGTTATGAGGTCGATTTTCCTACTGACAGAATACGAATAAGAAAAAAATAAAAAAATAGACGCAAAATAAGAAAAATACAATGAGTGTAAAGTTTTGTCATTATTCAGTCTTTATATTACAGCTTGTTCTTCATCATGGTTTTCTGTTTAAGTTCAGCTTAGTTATTCAAAGTCGAAATGCCTTTATTAAAACACCTTACACGTAGCCCTTAATCTAGTAATCTAAACACACACACACACACACACACACACACACACACCTGAATTTAATTTGAACCGAGTTTGCTCCAGTCTGCCGCCGCCGCCGCCGTGCACTTTACTCTTGCTCTCTCTCTCTCTGTTTTTATCCGACTTCGTTCATTGTTAGTACGCTTGTATGTACACGGACAAAAGACTTTTACTTTCATTCCGCATCGCGAGAGACGAGCTGTGTGTGTGGACGAACCCGTGACTCATTAAAGCCGGGCAGAGGCAGGTGTCAGTCACGTGTCCTGCCCTGCCCCCCCCCCCCTTCTACTCCCTCCTTCTTAACCCCCCTCCCCCCCTTTAAAGCTTCAGGTGTCGGGTGTTTATTCTTGCTATCAATAATGACCAAAACATTTTCACGGCGAACCCGACAATTGTGAAGGAAAGGCTTTTGAGCGGCTTACGGCAAATATGAAATAAAAGCATCACTCGGAACCATGTATGTTTCTTTCTTTTTTTTTTTCTTTTTTTTTTAACGTCTACGCCTATAGCGCCGGTAGGCTTGCATGAGGGGCCTGGATGGTGTTCGGCCCCAGCCCGTCATGGCGCAGGCAAGTATTTATAGTGGCGCCATCTTTTCTTGGCTCATGCTGCCCCCCGGAACTCGTTCTTGATTCACTTTTTTTTTTTTACAACTAAGGAGGCAGCTCAAGGGCACACAAAAAAACAATAATAAAAAAAAGCCCGCCAATCGCTACTCCCATAAAAGAATCAGAAGAGGTGGCCAAAAGCAAGGTCAAATTCGGGATGAGAGGTGTCCTGATACCCTCCTCTTGAAAGAGTTCAAGTCGTAGGCAGGAGGAAATACAGATGAAGGAAGATTGTTCCAGAGTTTTCCAGCGTGAGGGATGAAAGAGTGAAGATGCTGGTTAACTCTTGCATAAGGGGTTTGGACAGTATAAGGATGAGCATGAGTAGAAAGTCGTGTGCAGCGGGGCCGCGGGAGGGGGGGAGGCATGCAGTTAGCAAGTTCAGAAGAGCAGTCAGCGTGGAAATATCGATAGAAGATAGAAAGAGAGGCAACATCGCGGCGGAATTTAAGAGGTAGAAGACTATCAGTAGGAGGAGGAGAGCTGATGAGTCGAAGAGCCTTAGCCTCCACTCTGTCCAGATGAGCTGTGTGGGTGGAGCCCCCCCACACGTGAGATGCATACTCCATACGAGGGCGGACAAGGCCCCTGTATATGGATAGCAACTGCGTGGGGGAGAACTGGCGGAGACGATACAGAACGCCCAACCTCGAGGACGGTTGGACGGTTTCCTCTAGAGTCCGGGTTGATGGGTGGTCTTCAGGACAGCATGTGGGTAGTTTTAAGCCACTCGGCGGTGACTGAAAAATCCGAGGTGGTAGCGTGGCGATTCGAACTCGCGTCGTCCATCACGTGGTGAATGTGGTCCCAGCACGCTACCACTCAGCCACCGCCTACCCTACCTGTGTGTGTTTGAGAGTAGATATATGCGTCACAATAATTATCACCCAAGGAAATTAAGCCTTCAATAATTTTAACGTTATCTTTGTTGTTCTGTCATTGTGTTTGTTGTTCTATAATTCGTTACTCCCATATTTGAAGGTGTTTATGCTTTAGGGGTTAAAAAATAAACATCACAATAATTATTAAGCGTAGGAAACCATACTATCTTTCGGCCACTCCTCTAACTCTTTATAGGAGCAGTGAATAACGGGATTTTTTTTCATATTTGCTATCTTTTTTTATGCCCTTGAACTGACTCCTCTGCTGTAAAAAAAAATACCATAAACAACTTCAGCGTCATGTTTGTTGTTCTTTCATTTGTTATTCCTGAAGACTGCCTCGCACGCACGCTCCACCGAGATCAGGTGTATTGGCGGCCAAGACGATGCATATAATTATCACGCGTAGGAAACAATACCTTAAATAATTTCAATGTTATGTTTGTTGTTCTTTCATCATGTTTGTTGTTCTTTCATTTGTTATTCCTGAAGACTGCCTCGCACGCACGCTTCACCGGGATCAAGTGTACTAGCGGCCAGGACGATGCGTATAATTATCAAGCGTGCCTTTTTTTTATCTCCTGAGAATGTGGGGGATGACTTTTGAGGGTGAGATGCTTATAATATCTTCGTTCTTGTTTACTGTCTTCTAGTGTTATTCTTCTGCTATTTCGTCTTCCTTTTTTATCATCCTTATATTCCTCATCATTATAATCATTTTTCTCGTCTTTTTCAACAATACTAATCTATTTCAATGTTCTATTTGTTGTTCTTTCATCATGTTTGTTGTTCTCTCATTTCTTACTCCTGAAGACTGCCTCGCACGCACGCTTCACCGGGATCAAGTGTATATATATCGGCGGCCAAGATGATGCATATAGACAGGCTACTAACTTCACTCCCACACACACACCAGGACAGTGAGAACACCCGAGCACCGCGGAGCAATTAGCCCTCGCAATTCATTCAGGACGTTTGTCAACACTGCCTGCTATTTACTCTTTCCTCAAGACAATTAAGAACTATTCAGAGCACGGAGGAAGGAAGGAAACGAGAGAGTGGGAAAGCCTAAAAAAGAAGGATAATGACGGGAAAAACTGGTGTACCTAACAATGGGCGAAAGAGAAATATGGAAAGAACAAGAGATGTGCTTGAGTGGAAGCGACCCTTGGGTGGAGATTGAAGCCGTGACGGTCTAGTAGTAACGAATACATTATCCTAAAAAGACCGAAAATAGCGTGAAAAACAGCTTCAACAATCGGAGAAAGAGAAATATAGAAAGAACAGGAGATATGCGTGAGTGAAAACGATCCGCGCTTGGAGATTGAAGCCGTGGAGGTCTATACGTAGAAACGATCACATTAGCCTAAAAAGACGGAAAATGACGGAAATAACAGCTTCAACAATGGTGGGAAAAGAGAAATATGGAAAGAACAAGAGATATGCGTGAGTGGAAACAATCCGTGGATGGAGTGTGAAGCCTATCAGAAACGATCACATTAGCCTCAGGAGATGGAAAACGAAGGAAAAAATAACTGCAACAATGGGGGAAAAGAGAAGAATGAAAAGAACAAGAGATATGCGTGAGTGGAAACAATCCGTGGGTGGAGTGTGAAGCCTATCAGAAACGATCACATTAGCCTCAGGAGATGGAAAATGAAGGAAAAAACAACTGCAACAATGGGGGAAAAGAGAAGAATGGAAAGAACAAGAGATATACGTGAGTGGAAACGATCCGCGGGTGGAAAGCTGGCCACGGCGGTCTAGTAGAGGCGATCACATTAGCCATAACTTCCATCTAGACGGCCGCTGGTTGCTGGCGTTATGGGACCGCACGAGTTAGTGGACTTCGCATGAACCCAGCTGCCCGCGGCTGCTAACAAGAGGAACCAGCGCTTGCCATTCACAGAGTTGCAGAAAAGGAAACTCCACCGAATGTAAGAGAGACAGCAACAGTTACTAATGGAGGGTTTAAGATGAATAGCTTTAAGTTTTGCTGCCCCACTGCCTCTGAGGATGAAGAGAAACCAACGATTGCCATTCACGGAGTTGCAGAAAAGGAAACTCGTCCGAATATAAGAGAGAGACAACAACAGTTACTAATGGAAGCTTAATTAAGGCGAAAAGCTTGAGTTTTGCTGCGCCCCTGCCTCTGAGGATGAAGAGAAACCAACGATTGCCATTCACGGAGTTGCTGAAAAGGAAACTCCACCGAATATAAGAGAGACAACAACAGTTACTAATGGAAGCTTAATTAAGGTGAAAAGCTTTGAGTTTTGCTGCGCCACTGCCTCTGAGGATGAAGAGAAACCAACGATTGCCATTCACGGAGTTGCAGAAAAGGAAACCCAACGATTGCCATTCACGGAGTTGCAGAAAAGGAAACTTCGCTGAATGTAATGATAAAGCGTCGACAACTGATGGAGGCTTAAGACGAATCGCTTCAAGTTTTGCTGCGCCTCTGAAGTTCGTAGATAAGAGTGGAGTGGATGGTGGCTTTTGAGGATGAAGTGTTAATATATTCGTCTATGTTTCAAAGCTATCTGGTGTTTCCCTCAAGGCACGATTCTTGTTTATTCAGCAGTTTCTAGAAGATTGTGTGTTAGGCTTGAGGAGAATGTGACTTTTTTTTTATCTCCTGAGAATGTGGGAGATGGCTTTTGAGGGTGAGGTGCTTATAATATCTTCGTTCTTGTTTACCGTCTTCTAGTGTTTTCCTCAAGGCACGATTCTTGTTTACTCTGCAGTTACTAGAAGATCGTGTGTTAGGCTTGAAGAGAGTGTGACTTTATAACCTGCAGATTTTCTTGTTTTCTTATTACGCTGTCTTTCGATTTTGTCCTCCTCATTGTTGTTGTCTTCCTTTTCTTCTTTTATTTTTGTTCGTTTTCTTTCCTTTACTTTCTATGTCTTTTCTTCTGCTGCTTTTTCTTCTTCTGCTATTTCGTCTTCCTTCCTAGTACCCTCATATCCTCATCGTTATTATCATTATCTTCTTTTTCATCATCATCTTTTTTCTTTTTTTCCTTTTCTTCTTTTTCTTTCTCATGTTCTGTCTCCTTTTCTTTCTTCTTTTTCTTCTGTGGCTTTTTATTCTTCTGCTATTTCGTCTTCTTTTTCATCATCCTTATATTCCTCATCATCACTATCATTATCATCTTCTTATTCATCATTGTCATCTTCTTTTTCTTTCTCTTTCTTTCTTCTCTTCTTTTGCTGTAACACATTCTTCTGCCCATTATTCTTCCTTTTTAGCATCCTCGTCATCCTGATCTTCATTTTCTTCCTTTACCTTTTATTTCATCATTCTCATCCTCTTTTACCTCATTTAAACTTATCATTTTCATCTTTTTACTTCTCCTTTATCCGCAACATTCTCAGCTTCTTTTACTTCTTTATTCTCAACATCATAATCTCCTCTTGCTTCTTCATTCTAATTATCTTTGTCTTCTTATACTTCTTTGCGAGTGCTTCTACTTTGCCACTCCACTAGTAACCTTCAACACAATTATTATGCCGTGCGCGGAGTTGTTGTTCTTTTGTTTTTCATCACCTCCGTCTTTGCTTGTTATCTCCAGCCGTAAGATCGCCACCTGCTCGCCAACCTCTCGTCAGCCTTTCGTCACTCTATCGCCAGCCTTTCCTCAGCCCCTCGTCAGCCTTTCGCCAACCTCTAACAAACCTCTCGTCAACCTATCGTCAATATATCGCCAATCTGTCGTCAATATCTCTCCAATCTATCGCCAATCTCTCGCCATTCTCTCGTCAATCTCTGTCCAATCTCTCAACAATCTCTCACCAATCTCTCGTCAACCTCTCGACAATTTCTCGCCAACCTCTCGTCAATCTCTCTCCAATCTCTCGCCAATCTCTCGCCAATCTCTCGCCAATCTATCGCCAACCTCTCCCCAATCTCTCGCCAACCCCTCGCCAATCTATCGCCAATCTCTCGCCAACCTCTCGCCAACTTCTCGCCAATCTCTCGCCAGTCTCTCGCCAACCTCTCGCCAATCTCTCGCCATCCTCTCCGCCACCCCCGTGAACATACATATCCTACTTATCAACATTCAAAACATCCCTGTGAGTTAATGATGCTTTATAATTGTATCGTGTATCATGGTGGGAGATAATTATTACAAGGGAGAGGAAATTAAATAAGGTCATGTTTTTTTTTTTTTTTTTTTTTTTTTTTTTTTTTAGTATTTCATGAGCGGGTTTTCTTTCCATGGTTTCAACAATTTATTTAACATTTTTTATCGCATTGCATCCATATTTTTTGATTATCTCTTTTAATTGTATTTTCATTTATCTCGTCCCCTATCTATAATTTTTGCTATACATTTTAATTTTTTTACGTGTTATTTTTTCTATGTTTTGTTCATTTATTTACACTTCATTTAATATTTATTGCTTTTTTAAAAAGTATAACCTCCGGCCCTCGATTCCAAGGCTATTTTGTAACATTTTTAACCCATCGGATTGCAATCGGTAAATGTAAATGAGTCCTCGACATGAACAACAACAACATATACTAAAACAACAACATCGACAACAACAACAACAACAACAACAACAACAACAACAACAACAACAACAACAACAACAACAACAACAACGTCGACATCAACAACAACAACAACAACAACAACAACAACAACAACAACAACAACAACAACAACAACAACAACAACAACAACAAGTAAGGGAAGGTGGGGCAAATTAGCACAGGTGGTTAATATGGACCAGCCCGTTTTCTGTGTGTTTAGCTTCTGCCTGCTATTGATAAGGATACGGACTCACTCCTCGGCTCATTAGTCAGCTGTAACATCGGGGCAAGTCTGGACGCCGTCGTTTGTTTGTGTGAAAAATCCCAGAATATTTTCTCACCAGCTGATCTATTGGTAAGGGTCTGATAAAATCGTGTTTGTAGGAATACTGTGACTCATAATTTCATGTGTTATTGCATGATTCTTTGGTGCTACTCTGTGAATGAGTCTGACTACTGAAACATTCTTCTGCACCACCATTGTTCCGCTGAGATTGTTGTTAACATTTTCATCGCCCTTGGCGCAAAACGGCCCACTTAACAATTATAATTATTTTTTGCTGCTAACTAACTCACAACTTCACTGAACAAAGATAAGGACAAATTGTTCTCTATTTCTTTTATATGAATATTAATTTTATATTCAGGAAGGTAATGTCACTTTTCATTTGTGAGTTCATGTTGTTCATGCTACTGAGCCAAAGAACAATTATTTTTGTAATGCATTAAGAACTTTTATGTTCAGGAAGGTAATTTCACTTTCACATGTGAGTACTTTCATGAGAGTTCATTGGTGGTCATGCTATTGAGCCACAGATCATTTATTTATGTAATGGCATAAGAACTTTTATGTTCAGGAAGGTAATTTCACTTTTCATTTGTGAGTAGTTTATAAGAATTCATCGTTGTTCATGCTACTGAGCCTAAGAGCGATTATTTTCTAATGGAAGAACTAGATTATTTTAGCTTTATGTTAAGTACTCTTTCTAGTGTGATTCTCTATCAAAACGTATGTTTTGGCATGTTACCAAGCATTTCCATATGAGGGCCATTTTGCCCCATATGTGAGGTCCGTTTTGCCCCACCCATTGTACAAAATGGCCCACCTGTGGCTATTTTTTTTTTTTTTAATTCTCATGAGTAAAGGATCCAAAGCGGTTCTTCCAAAGAGAGTTTATTTTGTTTAATGATGAATAAAGATTGCAAAAACACCAACTATCTCTGAATATAGTACAAAATTGCTGCAAAATCTGGAGTGAAACCTTAAGGGTGCCGTTTTGCTCCACCTTCCCCTACTACAACAACAACATCGACGACAACAACAACAACAACAACAACAACAACAACAACAACAACAACAACATCAACATCAACATCCACTACAAAAACTACTGCATCAACTACATCCACTACAGCCACTACAACCACAACAAAAACAACTGCTCCTCCTCCTCCTCCTCCTCCAACTACTACTACTACTACTACTACAAAAAGGTATAGATTCAGTGGGGGGCATCATCCGTCATTACTTAGTCTTCGTCATCAGGCACAGACATCCCCGCGAAAACACCTTACTCCCTTACTAATAATGGCATCCCCTTAATTAAGAGAAACACACCAGTCCGCCCTCTAATTGGTTTTCCTTCCTGGTATTGATATCCTCCCGCATCTCTTCCACGCATTCGGTTCTTTTCCCAACCACGTATTATCATTCAGCAATGTCAAGCGAATAAACCGTGGACTGTAGTTTTAATTTCTGCTTTTTTTAGTATTTGCAGCAAGGCGGAGCGAGGGATAAAAAAAGTATTGCATGCCATTGATATTATTTTGACATGGCGTTCTTCACAGGGCAGGCAAACTATTCCTGTATATTGCGCTACAGTGATTTTTTTCTTTCTTTCCCGTGCCGCCCCCCCGTGCAGCCACGCGCCTCCTGCCAGCGGGCCGTCCCTCGCCGCTGGTGTTCCCGTCTCCTCGCCTCTGTGTCACGGTGGCCGAGGACTTGCCGCTCGGGACCGTTCTCAGCACCGTCACTGCCGCATACACTCACGGTCAGTTGGGGAGGAGGGAAAAGCAGCTTGATTGGGTCCTGTTTTTGATGTTTGTATGTTAGGAATGTTAATGATCCTGGTGGTATAGTATAGAAAGCTTAGAAGACAGAAGAAATTAGCGCCTTATCAGCTGCATACACGCTTAGTCAGTTTGTGTGGAGGAAAGGATTAAAGTCTCTTCTTATTGGCTGTTTGATAGGTTAGTAGTGTTGATGTTAGTGGTATAGTTTAGAAATGTTAGAAAATAGGAAGCATTAGATATATTCGTACAGCAAAATCAGTGGAAAACAGCTTAATTTAATCTCTTGTTTTTGACTGATAGGTTTGTAATGTTAATGGTGTTAGTAGTATAGCTTAGAAGACTTAGAAGCTAGGAAATATCAGATGCATTCATAAGCAAAAACGATGAATAGCGGCTTGATTTAGTCTCTTGTTCTTGAATATTTATTAGGTTAGTAACGGTAATGGTGTTAGTAGTAAAGTAAAGAAGGCTCAGATGATATAGGAGACAGATGATGCATTCGTAAAACAAAACAACGAGGAAGAAACTTTTGCTCGACTTCCCAAACGTAATGCATATTTTTATCCGGCTTTCTTACCCTTTCACTATCTATCTATCTATCTATCTATCATCTCCCTTGCCTTCGTCAGGGGAGGAGGTGAGGTACAACATCTCCGGCGGCAACACTGAGGGTCTCTTCCGCATCGACCAGCTCTCCGGCACCGTCACTCTGGCCGGCGCCCTCGACCATGAGCTTTGCGACAAGGTAAGTTCGGTTGTCTGCTTCCACCCTAACTGCCGCGTAACTACTCCTTGAAGAACTTATCGCCACTAACTCGCCTTAAGCTGGAACCTAATTAAACCCCGTCTGCTGTTGTCTTTCCTTTAACTCCTTCGTTTGAGTTGAGTTTCTGAGCCACGTGCGTTCGTTGGGGGGGGTGATGAGGATCCTTAGGTTAGGTTAGGTTAGGTTAGGTTAGGTCTTCATCGTGCATATACTAAAAGTTGTTCGTAGAATTGAGTTTCTGAGCCTCGTGCGTTGTTTGAAGGGGTGATGAGGATTCTTAGGTTAGGTTAGGTTAGGTTAGGTTAGGTTAGGTTAGGTCTTCATCGTGCATATACTAAAAGATGTTCGTAGAATTGAGTTTCTGAGCCTCGTGCGTTGTTTGAAGGGGTGATGAGGATTCTTAGGTTAGGTTAGGTTAGGTTAGGTTTTGGTTAGGTTAGGTCTTCATCGTGCATATACTAAAGGTTGTTCATAAAATGTCTGAGTGTCTAGTTGGAAAGGTATAGAGGATAAATATTTTCTGTAATTTTTAACGTTTCGGGTACTTTCTTCAATCGTGCATACAGTGGCGGTTGGTAGAATAATGTCTCAATGTGTAATCGAAATGGTAGAGGGAACCAGGAAATGCGCTGTGATTCTTTTCTGTAACTTTTAACGTTTCGAAATCCATTACTTGTACGCCTTTTTTTTCTAGAGTGGCGAGATGATTCGAACGTTCGCTCAGCCATCAATTGCTCTCTCGCTCTTCGTTTTTCGGGACACCTTTGATTTCTTTGAGTTTTATTGCCCTTCTCTTCCGCCGTGTTGGTTCTTTTCGGAGATTGCGCGGAGGCTGTGCTAAATTAGTTTCGGGTCTGGTCTCGATGAAACGCTTTGTGATTATCTCTTTGCCCGGCGGAAATGTACCCTTTTGCTGCTGCTGGAAGGCACGGAAGCTGAAAACGAGTAACACTGATTTATTTTTCATTACATAATAAACAATTACTGTACGTAGTTAATTAGTGTTGCAGCGATTTCCTGTAGTGCACTGATTGCTTTAATGACGAACGAAAAGTGCAATCATAAAAGGTCTACTTCATCAAAAAGAAAAAAAAAGTGTTCGAAAATCATACAGTACAACAGATTTTCATCCTTATTTTTGTTTGCTCTAAGGTTCTGTTGTGGTAATGCTGTAATGATGCCTCTGTTTTATTCATCATCATAAGGCGTCATTCCATCCTTTCTTGCTATCATGATGTTGATTTCCATAATTTCATAAAGGATTTCTTTTGGTTCCCTAACACCCTCGTCAATAGAGTTCGGAGGTGATAAACGTCATTCTTTTCTTTGATTATATTAGTTTCCCTGCGTACGCAATACAGACTTTCGCTTCTCACATCAGCTATTTCTAAAGGCCAAAGAGGGGCTCAGTCGGGTTCCAATGAGTGTTTCTTTAGGTTCACGGTACAGAAGAAGAGTCACACTACCACCAGGGTCATAAAACTACTGGAAATGCTCACAACTCCTACGAAAGTCGTGTCAAATATGTGTTCTTGGTCAGCGATATGTCTGATAATACGACCCAGAGCCTTGTGTAAGAAGCCTTGTGGCCTGTTTCCCTCAGCACGAGTTGGTGGTGACCGCCGAGAGTGGGGGCCGCGCCGCCCTCACGGTGCTGGTTGTGCGTGTGGAGGACGTTAACGACAACCCGCCGACGTTTCTCGTTCCTGATCAGCGGCTCACCATTGTTGAAGAGGACGACAGGGACCTGCCAGCCATCATCGCCAAGGTGGGAAGGGCAGCGACTCGGTGGGGGCGGGGGCTGCGAAAATTGGTGGTGAACATGAAAGTGTGTGAGGTTTGTCTTATGTACGTCATGGATTAGAAGAGACTGACGACTTGAATGATTGGTCGCTGAAGTGAATGATATGCAGCACTCAAATGATCTTAACCCGGTAACTGCGGGGATCATGTTTCTTAAAGGTCCCTCTAAGCGAGAAAAATGAGAAAAAATCATCACTCACGCAAACCATTTCATAATATATATCAACGCATTTGTGATCAGTTTATGCATCGTCTATTTTGGGGGGTTTATATCATGGCAAAAATTAGGCTCGTCGCTGGTTCATGGTAAAGCCACAAATTTGTCCCGTCGCTGCTACCGGGTTAAAACAAACACCGTAAAAGATTAAGTAAAAAATGTGTAGGGAGTTATTTTCAAGCTGTTTTTGGAAATCTCTAAATCCACTATTATCAGCGACTTAGAATAGTAAACAAACTGAGGGCTGATAACACGACGAAGACACAGTGATGGCGGCACGACAGGCGTAATCAGTGCACGGGATAATGCGGGGTAATGTGTCCTTCCACGGAGTGACTGGCTTGCTGTCGGCACCTCACACTAGTCTTGCAGGATGAACATACGTATATAAACAGTTGAATTCCGGCAGCCAGCCAGTAGGGGAAATGTGCACTGCAGAGGCATGTTGATTAGGAGGTAGTGCAGGAAGATGATAGGGAACCAAGGCAAGAGCGAAATATATGATGTGCGTACATAAATGAGAATACTCACACATGCACACACACACACACACACACACACACACACACACACACACACACACACACACACACATCAATCTGTTAGGATATCTATCTATTTATCTATATCTGTATCTAAGTCTATATCTACCTATCTATCTATCTTTTTTTATTTTTTTATGGTAAGGCTAGCAGTTATAAGGCAAAAATATATGTATATAAAAAAATCCCACTAGCACCGCTCCTATATCCATCTCTCTGTAGGCACATATAGGTACATAAACATACATTGTTATTTGTTTGGCGTCGCTGCGCGGCCCATTAATCTTTACTGTAGCGGGACAATGCCGACGCTCACGGCCGCTTAGCAATCACTGTGTGCCGTCAGTGGGGTCCGATACACTCACATTCATGCATCACCTATTCCAAGCTCGCCTCGCCTCGCCCCGGTGTGCCAATCAGAAAACCAATTATTTCATAATTGCTCTTTTCCTGTAAGTATTTTATCATTGAAATTCTCCTGATGGAAGGGAAGACGAGGGGGAGGTGACGCACGTGATAAGTGATGAAGAAAGGGAAGGCAGCCAAGGAGATGCATCTATAAAGATGATTTGTTTTTTATCGATATCCTTACAATACCCTTAAGTGCAGGACCTCGGGACTGGCATTTCTATGGTCTAAATCAAAATATGTTTAGAACGAATTAAAGTTATTGTCTCCCTTTTGTTAAGTTTGTCTTTCCACAGCAGTCGTTCGAAGCTTGAGGGGCTTGTGTTATCTGCCCACAGGATGCGTCTCACGAGTGGCCACACACCAAGAGCAATGCATAAAATAATGATAAAATTATAACAATAAGTGTTGTGCTGCCAGAAAAGGTCGTTTTGAGGAGAATGTGACGTTATTTGCTATACACAAAGTTTACATCTCTCATAACTGTTTGTTACTCCTCTTGTAAAAAAATGTTGATGGAAACCAGTTTCTTCAACATGTATTCGTTTGGGATTAGATAAATCACGAGAGAGAGAGAGAGCTGAAGAGGAAAGTTCTTTTTGGAAAAGAAAGAAAGAAAAAGCCCAAAACCAGACAGGCACAATGCAAGGGCCCAAGGTGTCTGCAGAGGTCTCGTGGCGGCGGGACCAGTGCACGCCGCCCCGCCGCGCTCCACATACAAACCATGTTCATGATGTCGTTTGGGCTCGTGAGACATCCTTCTTCAGGCCGTGTGGTCATTCGTTTTTCAGTGACGCCTCTCGGTCAGCCTCTGACAGTTACATATGATTATACTGCTTCTACAGCAGTCAAAACGACTACAACAAAGACAACGACGATTATAACAACTATATTTACAACTACTACAACAGAAACTACAATAATTACAACAGCATCTAACAACAACTACTGCAGCTACAACAACAACAACAATAACTGGAAGAACAACCACAACTATAGCTCCTACTACTTCTAAGGATAATCATAAGAAGAATACTGATAATGGTAATAATGATAAAAATAACAGTAAA